>NC_133335.1:239636630-239908101 GCF_042186555.1 Aquarana catesbeiana
GCCCCTACCACATCTCAGGGAATGGTTATTAAGTTTTTTTTGTTTTTTTTTTTACTCCATTACACTTACTTTATTTTCTTTTGTTTCGGCCTCCTCGTGTTTTCTTCATCTGACATCGAAGAGAGAGACATCCTCCGTCTCGTCTAGACTGTCCTAGAAAAACAGCGGCAATAAAGAGGACCCAATCACAGAGGAGCGGAGGAGGGAACCTGTATACAGTACACTTGTGTGGGGCGGACCTACGGAAAGTCAATATTCTTCCTTCTGTACAGAGCCCGACATGCCAGCCTGAGAGTCCGAGGGACTGACCTCAGGAGGGACACCCGAGGACCCACCTCAGGAGGACACCCGAGGACCCACACAGGCCGACCTCAGGAGGACACCCGAGGGCCCACCTCAGGAGGACACCCGAGGACCCACCTCAGGAGGGACCACCCGAGGACCCACCTCAGGAGGACACCCCGAGGACCCACCTCAGGAGGACACCCGAGGACCCCACACAGGCCGACCTCAGGAGGACACCCCGAGGGCCCACCTCAGGAGGACACCCGAGGACCCACCTCAGGAGGACACCCGAGGACCCACCTCAGGAGGACACCCGAGGACCCACCTCAGGAGGACACCCGAGGACCCACCTCAGGAGGGACACCCGAGGACCCACCTCAGGAGGACACCCGAGGACCCACCTCAGGAGGACACCCGAGGACCCACCTCAGGAGGACACCCGAGGACCCACCTCAGGAGGACACCCGAGGACCCACACAGGCCGACCTCAGGAGGACACCCGAGGACCCACCTCAGGAGGACACCCGAGGACCCACCTCAGGAGGACACCCGAGGACCCACCTCAGGAGGACACCCGAGGACTCACACAGGCCGACCTCAGGAGGACACCCGAGGACTCACACAGGCCGACCTCAGGAGGACACCCCGAGGGCCCACACAGGCCGACCTCAGGAGGACACCCCGAGGACCCACCTCAGGAGGACACCCGAGGACCCACCTCAGGAGGACACCCGAGGACCCACCTCAGGAGGACAACCCGAGGACCCACACAGGCCGACCTCAGGAGGACACCCGAGGACCCACCTCAGGAGGACACCCGAGGACCCACCTCAGGAGGACACACCGAGGACCCACCTCAGGAGGACACCCGAGGACCCACCTCAGGAGGGACACCCGAGGACTCACACAGGCCGACCTCAGGAGGGACACCCGAGGACTCACACAGGCCGACCTCAGGAGGGACAACCCCGAGGGCCCACACAGGCCCGACCTCAGGAGGACACCCCGAGGGCCCACACAGGCCGACCTCAGGAGGACACCCCGAGGGCCCACACAGGCCCGACCTCAGGAGGGACACCCCGAGGGCCCACACAGGCCGACCTCAGGAGGACACCCCGAGGGCCCACACAGGCCGACCTCAGGAGGACACCCCGAGGGGCCCACACAGGCCGACCTCAGGAGGCACACCCCGAGGGCCCCACACAGGCCGACCTCAGGAGGACACCCCGAGGGCCCACACAGGCCGACCTCAGGAGGACACCCCGAGGGCCCACACAGGCCGACCTCAGGAGGACAACCCCGAGGGCCCACACAGGCCGACCTCAGGAGGGCGGCACCGGAGATCAGACGGGACAGGCCAGGGGACCTCCTGTTTGCTGGAGGAGGGCATTTAGCACAGGATGGTAGGGAGCAGCGATCGCTCGTATAGATTGCTGTTCTCGTCATGACTGGCTTTGGTTTTTTCCTCCATACTATTTAAAGAACTTAGTCCTAAAATCATGCTGGCAAAATAAAAGCCCCTCCCCCTTACATCAGGGTCCCCATCACAGCCCCCCCCCCCCCACATCATATCCAATATTTCCTAATAGCTCCCCGAAGACTGGCAGAGCTCCCCACATTGTGTCATGTGACAAGACAAGCTCCGCTCAGAGGCCAAAAGAACGGACCGGATCGACAAAATCCCGGGGAGGAGCCGGAGTCACAACTCCACCCAGAATTACACTGAATGTGACACAGACAGATCCCAGAGAACTACAAGTCCCATCATCTCCCCCCCCCGAGAACTACAAGTCCCATCATCCCCCCCCAGAGAACTACAAGTCCCATCATCTCCCCCCCAGAGAACTACAAGTCCCATCATCTCCCCCCCAGAGAACTACAAGTCCCATCATCTCCCCCCCCAGAGAACTACAAGTCCCATCATCCCCCCCAGAGAACTACAAGTCCCATCATCTCCCCCCCAGAGAACTACAAGTCCCATCATCCCCCCAGAGAACTACAAGTCCCATCATATCCCCCCAGAGAACTACAAGTCCCATCATATCCCCCCCAGAGAACTACAAGTCCCATCATATCCCCCCCCCAGAGAACTACAAGTCCCATCATCCCCCCCAGAGAACTACAAGTCCCATCATCCCCCCAGAGAACTACAAGTCCCATCATTCCCCCCCCCAGAGAACTACAAGTCCCATCATCTCCCCCCAGAGAACTACAAGTCCCATCATCTCCCCCCCCGAGAACTACAAGTCCCCATCATTCCCCCCCCCCCCCGAGAACTACAAGTCCCATCATCTCCCCCCCCCCGAGAACTACAAGTCCCATCATCTCCCCCCCCGAGAACTACAAGTCCCCATCATCTCCCCCCCCCCGAGAAACTACAAGTCCCATCATCTCCCCCCCCGAGAACTACAAGGTCCCATCATCCCCCCCCCCAGAGAACTACAAGTCCCATCATCCCCCCCCAGAGAACTACAAGTCCCATCATCCCCCCAGAGAACTACAAGTCCCATCATTCCCCCCCCCCCCGAGAACTACAAGTCCCATCATCTCCCCCCCCCCAGAGAACTACAAAGTCCCATCATTCCCCCCGAGAACTACAAGTCCCATCATCTCCCCCCCCCAGAGAACTACAAGTCCCATCATCCCCCCCGAGAACTACAAGTCCCATCATACCCCCCCCAGAGAACTACAAGTCCCATCATCTCCCCCCCCCAGAGAACTACAAGGTCCCATCATCTCCCCCCCCCCCAGAGAACTACAAGTCCCATCATCCCCCCCCAGAGAACTACAAGTCCCATCATCTCCCCCCCCCCCGAGAACTACAAGTCCCATCATTCCCCCCAGAGAACTACAAGTCCCATCATCTCCCCCCCCGAGAACTACAAGTCCCATCATCTCCCCCCCCAGAGAACTACAAGTACCATCATCTCCCCCCCCGAGAACTACAAGTCCCATCATTCCCCCCAGAGAACTACAAGTCCCATCATCTCCCCCCCCCCGAGAACTACAAGTCCCATCATCCCCCCCAGAGAACTACAAGTCCCATCACCTCCCCCCCAGAGAACTACAAGTCCCATCATTCCCCCCCCAGAGAACTACAAGTCCCATCATCTCCCCCCCCCAGAGAACTACAAGTCCCATCATTCCCCCCAGAGAACTACAAGTCCCATCATTCCCCCCAGAGAACTACAAGTCCCATCATTCCCCCCAGAGAACTACAAGTCCCATCACCTCCCCCCCCAGAGAACTACAAGTCCCATCATTCCCCCCAGAGAACTACAAGTCCCATCACCTCCCCCCCCAGAGAACTACAAGTCCCATCATCTCCCCCCAGAGAACTACAAGTCCCATCATCCCCCCCCAGAGAACTACAAGTCCCATCATCCCCCCCAGAGAACTACAAGTCCCATCACCTCCCCCCCCAGAGAACTACAAGTCCCATCACCTCCCCCCCCAGAGAACTACAAGTCCCATCACCTCCCCCCCCCAGAGAACTACAAGTCCCATCATTCCCCCCAGAGAACTACAAGTCCCATCATTCCCCCCAGAGAACTACAAGTCCCATCATCCCCCCCAGAGAACTACAAGTCCCATCATTCCCCCCAGAGAACTACAAGTCCCATCATTCCCCCCAGAGAACTACAAGTCCCATCATCCCCCCCCAGAGAACTACAAGTCCCATCATCTCCCCCCCAGAGAACTACAAGTCCCATCATCTCCCCCCCCCGAGAACTACAAGTCCCATCATCTCCCCCCCCCCCCGAGAACTACAAGTCCCATCATCCCCCCCCCAGAGAACTACAAGTCCCATCATCTCCCCCCCCCGAGAACTACAAGTCCCATCATTCCCCCCAGAGAACTACAAGTCCCATCATCTCCCCCCCCCCGAGAACTACAAGTCCCATCATCTCCCCCCCCCCGAGAACTACAAGTCCCATCATTCCCCCCAGAGAACTACAAGTCCCATCACCTCCCCCCCCCGAGAACTACAAGTCCCATCATCCCCCCCAGAGAACTACAAGTCCCATCACCTCCCCCCCAGAGAACTACAAGTCCCATCATTCCCCCCAGAGAACTACAAGTCCCATCATCTCCCCCCCCCCAGAGAACTACAAGTCCCATCATTCCCCCCAGAGAACTACAAGTCCCATCATTCCCCCCAGAGAACTACAAGTCCCATCATCCCCCCCAGAGAACTACAAGTCCCATCACCTCCCCCCCCCCGAGAACTACAAGTCCCATCATCTCCCCCCCCAGAGAACTACAAGTCCCATCATCCCCCCCAGAGAACTACAAGTCCCATCATCCCCCCCAGAGAACTACAAGTCCCATCACCTCCCCCCCCCCAGAGAACTACAAGTCCCATCATTCCCCCCAGAGAACTACAAGTCCCATCATTCCCCCCAGAGAACTACAAGTCCCATCATTCCCCCCAGAGAACTACAAGTCCCATCATTCCCCCCAGAGAACTACAAGTCCCATCATTCCCCCCAGAGAACTACAAGTCCCATCATTCCCCCCAGAGAACTACAAGTCCCATCATCTCCCCCCAGAGAACTACAAGTCCCATCATCTCCCCCCAGAGAACTACAAGTCCCATCATCCCCCCCCAGAGAACTACAAGTCCCATCATCTCCCCCCCCCCCCGAGAACTACAAGTCCCATCATCTCCCCCCCCCGAGAACTACAAGTCCCATCATTCCCCCCCCCCCCGAGAACTACAAGTCCCATCATCTCCCCCCCCCCGAGAACTACAAGTCCCATCATCTCCCCCCCCAGAGAACTACAAGTCCCATCATCTCCCCCCCCAGAGAACTACAAGTCCCATCACCTCCCCCCCCAGAGAACTACAAGTCCCATCATTCCCCCCAGAGAACTACAAGTCCCATCATCTCCCCCCCCAGAGAACTACAAGTCCCATCATTCCCCCCAGAGAACTACAAGTCCCATCATTCCCCCCAGAGAACTACAAGTCCCATCATCCCCCCCAGAGAACTACAAGTCCCATCACCTCCCCCCCCGAGAACTACAAGTCCCATCATCTCCCCCCCCCAGAGAACTACAAGTCCCATCACTTCCCCCCCCAGAGAACTACAAGTCCCATCACCTCCCCCCCCAGAGAACTACAAGTCCCATCATTCCCCCCAGAGAACTACAAGTCCCATCATCTCCCCCCCCGAGAACTACAAGTCCCATCATCTCCCCCCCCAGAGAACTACAAGTCCCATCATCCCCCCAGAGAACTACAAGTCCCATCATCTCCCCCCCCCAGAGAACTACAAGTCCCATCATCTCCCCCCCCAGAGAACTACAAGTCCCATCACCTCCCCCCCCAGAGAACTACAAGTCCCATCATCCCCCCAGAGAACTACAAGTCACATCACCTCCCCCCCAGAGAACTACAAGTCCCATCATTCCCCCCAGAGAACTACAAGTCCCATCATCCCCCCAGAGAACTACAAGTCCCATCATCCCCCCCCCAGAGAACTACAAGTCCCATCATTCCCCCCAGAGAACTACAAGTCCCATCATCTCCCCCCAGAGAACTACAAGTCCCATCATCTCCCCCCCCGAGAACTACAAGTCCCATCATTCCCCCCCCCCCCGAGAACTACAAGTCCCATCACCCCCCCCCCCCCCCCCCGAGAACTACAAGTCCCATCATCTCCCCCCCCGAGAACTACAAGTCCCATCATCTCCCCCCCCCCCGAGAACTACAAGTCCCATCATCCCCCCCCAGAGAACTACAAGTCCCATCATCCCCCCCAGAGAACTACAAGTCCCATCATCTCCCCCCCCAGAGAACTACAAGTCCCATCATCTCCCCCCCGAGAACTACAAGTCCCATCATCTCCCCCCCAGAGAACTACAAGTCCCATCATTCCCCCCAGAGAACTACAAGTCCCATCATCCCCCCCCCAGAGAACTACAAGTCCCATCAGCCCCCCCCCCCCGAGAACTACAAGTCCCATCATCCCCCCCCAGAGAACTACAAGTCCCATCATCTCCCCCCCCCGAGAACTACAAGTCCCATCATCTCCCCCCCCAGAGAACTACAAGTCCCATCTTCCCCCCCCAGAGAACTACAAGTCCCACCAATCCCCCCCCAGAGAACTACAAGTCCCATCATCCCCCCAGAGAACTACAAGTCCCATCATCTCCCCCCCCCGAGAACTACAAGTCCCATCATCTCCCCCCCCAGAGAACTACAAGTCCCATCATCCCCCCCCCCAGAGAACTACAAGTCCCATCATCCCCCCCCAGAGAACTACAAGTCCCATCATCCCCCCCCAGAGAACTACAAGTCCCATCATCCCCCCGAGAACTACAAGTCCCATCATCTCCCCCCGAGAACTACAAGTCCCATCATCCCCCCCAGAGAACTACAAGTCCCATCATCTCCCCCCCCAGAGAACTACAAGTCCCATCATCCCCCCCAGAGAACTACAAGTCCCATCATCCCCCCCAGAGAACTACAAGTCCCATCATCCCCCCCCAGAGAACTACAAGTCCCATCATCCCCCCCAGAGAACTACAAGTCCCATCATCTCCCCCCCCCCCGAGAACTACAAGTCCCATCATCTCCCCCCCCAGAGAACTACAAGTCACATCATCTCCCCCCCCAGAGAACTACAAGTCCCATCATCCCCCCAGAGAACTACAAGTCCCATCATCTCCCCCCCCCCCGAGAACTACAAGTCCCATCATCTCCCCCCCCAGAGAACTACAAGTCCCATCATTCCCCCCAGAGAACTACAAGTCCCATCATCTCCCCCCCCAGAGAACTACAAGTTCCATCATCTCCCCCCCCCAGAGAACTACAAGTCCCATCATCCCCCCCCCCAGAGAACTACAAGTCCCATCATCCCCCCTGTAGAGCCCGGTTCTCCCCTCACTCACCTGCCGCATCATATCACCTCACAGCTCCGACTTCCGGGACACGACTCACTTCCGGCATCACCGCACGCCCCCGACTCGTGCACCCGCAGATGGGAGGAGCATAATAGCGAGAAACGCCCTTTCATCCCTCTAGGGGCGGGGCCTTGAGGAAGAACGGCCCTCCCACCTTACTACAGATTTATATCTCCTCCCACCTTCAGCGCTCCAACATAACGGAAGGCGGGGCGTGTGAAAGAGCCGAGCGATGAAGGCGGGGCTGTTGGAGGAGGAAAGGGGGGAAGTGGGCGTGGAACTGAGCAATAATAATAATATATTGTTATGATGTGTGAGCGCCCCCTCCCGGTGCGATATATATCGCCGGACATTTCTGTCCTCACCAGCCGGACCGCTCTTCATTACTCTTCATTCCTCTTCATTACTCTTCATTACTCTTCATTCCTCTTCATTACTCTTCATTCCTCTTCATTCCTCTTCATTCCTCTTCATTACTCTCCATTCCCCTCCATTCGTCTTCATTCCTCTTCATTACTCTCCATTCCCCTCCATTCGTCTTCATTCTGCTTCATTCCTCCCCATTCCTCACCAGCCGGACCGCTCTTCATTCCTCTCCACTCCTCTTCATTCCTCTTCATTACTCTTCATTACTCTTCATTCCTCTTCATACCTCTTCATTAATCTTCATTTATCTTCATACCTCTTCATTCCTCTTCATTACTCTTCATTCCTCTCTGAGCGATTCTGTTTAATTTTATATTTTTCATTTATAATTTTTTTAGATGGAGGTCACATGATATATACCCCAAATATCAGAGCCCCTCCCCATCGGAGCCCCCCTTTATCACAGCCCCCATCAGAGTCCACTTACATCAAAGTCCCCCCTTCATATCAGAGTCCCCATCACCCCATTCTAGTCCCCCCTACATCAGCTACCCCATTAGAGTCCTCCCTTACTTCAGGGTCCCCTTCCCTTATATCAGAGTTCCCATCACCCCACCAAAGCCCCCCCCCTCCCCATCAGAGTCCCCTCCCTTATATCAGGGTTCCCATCACCCCATCAGAGCCCCTCCTTAAATCAGATTCGTCATCAGAATTCTCCCTTACATTAGAGTCCCCATCAGACTCCCCTTCCATTATATCAGAGTCCCCATCACTGCACCAGAGCCCCCCCCCCCCCCCCTTAAATCAGCTTTACCATCATAGTCCCCATTATATCAGGGTCCCCATCAGAGTCCACTTACATCAGAGCCCCCCCCCCTTTATATCAGAGTCCCCATTACCCCATCAGAGCCCCCCTTTTATATCAGAGTCCCCATTACCCCATCAGAGCCCCCCTTTTATATCAGAGTCCCCATTACCCCATCAGAGCCCCTCCTTATATCAGCTTCCCCATCAGAATCCTCCCTTACATCCGGGTCCCCATCAGAGTCCACATACATCACCCCCCCCCTCCCTTATATCAGAGTCCCCACCAGCGCCCCTCCCCATATTATTGCCTTGCTGGCTGTATTTTAATGCTGGTTTATTTTTTTACCTTTACCAACTTCTGCAAACCGGTCATCATGTGGAACGCAAAGTCGTCTTCGCCAATAACGCCACTCTGCCCTCCGCATACATTCCATATTAGTGAGGGGTGCTGTAGTGACACCTCCTCATTGGGGTGGGGCCATGACACCTCCTCATAGGGGTGGGGCCATGACACCCTGCATTAGTCCTCGGCTTTCACAGAGTCATTCAATCCAGGAGACTGAGGACATCTTGTGGCCAAGAAAAGGCACTGCAAGGGATTCTTATTTTCTTGGGAACAATTTTTAATATAATAAAGTCCAGCCCAGCATTGGCCATTTAAAGCTTCCCGAATATCACCAATTATTATCACCGATTATTCATGTTGCCTATTAGTGTGGGAAGGTTAACTTAAAGGTCAGTTTCCCCCAAAATTTAGTGTATGTGAAAATGGCAACATAGTTGTATATTTAAATTCAGCCAAAATTGCATGCACAGCCGGCTCCTTCTTGGAAAAAAATGGCACAAAATGCATTTTGATTTTTTTTTTTTTTTTTAATTCAAGCTAAAACAAATTTTCCTGGTGGCATTATGTAAATCTGCCGTTCATTTAAGAGATATTGAGATAAAAGTAAAACCTATTTTCCAAATCCAACCAGAGCAAGAAATTGTACGAAGGACTAGGACTCTCTACATCAAAAAAAATAAAATTTGTGTGTGTGTATATATATATTGATATATATATATATATATATATATATATATATATATATATATATATATATATATATATATATATATATATAATTTTTTTTTATTATAGGCAAAACTTATTTTTTCATTTTGGATAGAGTAATGGGGGGGGGTATGCCCCCTTTGTCCCTTTGGGGAGATTCGCCTTCACTTCCTGTCCCTTAGCTAAAACAGGAAGTGAGTGGAAATCCCTGCACATTAAGGGAATCCCTTGGGGACCCCCCCCCCCCAGAACTAGTGTCCCCATTGGAAGATTTCCCCTCTACTACTTTTTTGGGGACATCCCAAAATGTGTTTTTTCTTTGACTTTCATTTTCTCTAAAGGGGGCACAGACAGCAATAAAAAAAAAAAATGAGAAAAATAATCCCTCTCCACTCCATCCGAAAAAAATAAAAAAGTTTTGCCTTCAGTTACACTATTTATTATTTTATTATTCTGATTCCCACAGAGGGATTCCCACTGTTATGTTAATTTAAGAGACTTTGTCACCTTGCCCGCTCTGGAAATGTGACAGGGTCTCTTTAAAGCTCAGCTAGCAAAAAAAAATAACATAAAATAAACATAAAATAAAGCTCACCTAGCAAAACACATACATTATATATACAGTTGTATATATTTATATTAATATATATATATATATATATATATATATATATATATATATATATATATATATATATATATATATATATATATATATATTTTTTTTTTTTTTTTTAATCTTTTTTTATTGCCAGGTGATTGAGGGTGAGCTTTAAAGAGACTCTGTCACATTTCCTGAGTGAGCAAGGTGACAAAGTCTCTTAATTAACATAACAGTGGGAATCATAAGAATAAAATAATTAATATATCTATATAGATCTATATAGATATATATCTAGATAGATATAGATATATCTAGATATTTATATCTAGATATATATATATACTGTATATATCTAGATATATAGCAGAAAGTAAAAAAAAAATTGAATATATATATATATATATATATATATATATATATATATATATATATACATACACACACACACACAAAATACATACAGTATGTACATATACGGTATATATACAAAGTTGTATAATATATATCTATTATATACAGTATATATATATATATATATATATATATATACACACACAGTATATATACACATACATATACACACAGTACTGTGTACCTTTTGCCCTCTCAGGAAATATGACAGGGTCTCTTTAAAGCCCACTTAGATGACAAAAAATATATATATTTTTTCTTTTTTTTTATTTATGTCAGAGCGAGATGACAATTTTTCCTAATTAACATAACAGTGGAAATCATAAGAATAACATAATTTCAGGGGTCTCCAAACTTTCTAATCGAAGGGCCAGTTTACCTGCCTTCAGACTTTAGGAGGGGGTCGAATTAGGGCCAGCTGGGGTAGAACATGTCCTGATGTCCAGTGGAAGTAAACAATGCCCTATCTTTGGTGTCAGTGGAAAGAATTGTGCCTCATTGTTGGTGTCAATGGAAGGAATAGTACCCCATCATTGGAGTCAATGGAAGGAATTGTGTCCCATTGTTGGTGTCAGTGGGAGGAATTTTGTCCTATTGTTGGTATCAGTGGGAATAGTGGCCCATTATTGATGTCAATGGAAGAAATAGTGCCCCATTGTTGTTGTCAGTGGGAGTAATTGTGCCCTTTTGTTGGTGTCAGTGGAAGGAATAGTGCCCCATTGTTGGTATCAGTGGGAGGAATAGTGCCCCATCCTTGGTGTTAATGGAAGGAATACTGCCCCATTGTTGGTGTCAGTGAGAGGAATAGCTGCCCATTGTTGGTGTAAGTGAGAGGAGTAGTGGCCCATCCTTGGTGTTAATGGAAGGAATATTGCCCCATTGTTGGTATCAGTGGGAGGAATAGTGGCCTATCCTTGGTGTTAATGGAAGGAATAGTGGCCAATCATTGGTATCAGTGGAAGGAAAAGTGCCCTTTTGATGGTGTCAGTGGGAGGAATAATGCCCCAAGGGCCAGATAAAGGCAAGCAAAGGGCCTCACCTGGACCCTGAGCTGCAGTTTGGAGACCCCTGGCCTAGAGGTCTAGAGCTTTGGATATTTAAACCATGGTCATAGATATACATCTGGCCCAAATTCAGGCACTGCAATTTTTCCTTCTTTGGTGAAGCCATCAATGTTCTTCCCTTGGATTTTCATCAGCCAGGCCTTCTTGCTCTCCTTGGTTTTCATTGTCTGGGTCAATGCCTCTACTTCTTTATGCTGCAGCATCTTCTGTGCTTGAAACTCCTTCAACTGCTTGATGGTGAGGAGCTGGAACCCACCCCGCTCCCTGTACGGGTCCAATGATGCAACCTGCGCGGTCACTCTCCGCTTTGGGGCAGTCTTTTCTTGGCGTTGACCCATGACCATTCGTAAAGGTTGGAGGGTCTCGGGGCTTGTGTACAAACCAGTTTGCTTTGCGGTGGTTTCAACGGCAGAGGTGGACCTTCTCTGCAAAGCCAAGCTTCGCTGTTTCTTCCTAGATGTAAAACTGGTCTGGGGCCGCATGATGGCCGGGGTCGGTATGGTGGACTGAACGCCCGGTCCGTGTATGGACTCATTCATTTTAAGGGTCAGCTTTCTAATTTCGAAGGCGGTCATGATTTTCCTCATCTCTATTGGGGCAGCAGAAGACTTCAGATACTCGAGAAGGACGGAAAGGTCAACTTGCTGGCTTTCTTTGGAGCTGGAGTATTGTGCGACCACCTTTCCGTCTTTGTTTTTGGACGGTGGAGCTCCCCATTCGTCCCGGATCCTTGAGTTGTGCTCCAGGTTGGTACCAATTTCGTCACCCTTCTGTAAATTCTGTATGGTGCTAAATTTTAAGAGTATTTGGTTGGGACTCATTGGCGTATGAGGACCGCGTCTTTTCATGCGACGCAGGGTTGCACTCTGGCTGGTGGAAAGGGCTGATTTGCGACCGGGGGAACCATAACCCGACTCTCCATCTGGAATTGGAAGGAAGATGTCATTTTAGTATTGACTGGGTCATAACCCCTGACATATTCCTGATCTCTGTGCGCTGAGCTCTTTTCTATATACTTTCTTTACCTGTACACCCCAGAAAGATATAAAACTCACAGTTCCCCCAGAACTAATACTTAATATTTTGATGTATATATGAGGTGGAGCTTATTTTCTGGCATAAGGGGTTGGTTAGAACCTCTGGTCAGGTTATATAGCTGTGACCATGGGCAGAAATAGAAGTAAATATCTATCTATCTATCTATCTATCTATCTATCTATCTATCTATCTATCTATCTATCTATCTATCTATCTATCTATCTATCTATCTATCTATCATATAACGTGTATGGCGGAGACTATTCATGGAGTTTATCTGGTCTTCCTATGGGTGTCCTTAGCGTTTTGGTTCCTGGTATGCCCTGCTAAGGTTGATTCTAGGTAATACTCAGATACTGGCATTGCCCACATAACCATAAATTACACTCTATGATGTATTGATGAATACACGGAGGCATTACTTTGTGTATTTTATATCTGCCTGGAGTTCAGCTTTAATAGTGAAGATATATAACTACCGGAATCCTCCTTAGTCCTCATGGCGGGCGCGGTGCTCGCTCTGCTGTAGACATCTGGAATGCTTTGCCCCGCTGTTTGTGGCCTGTATGCTGATGGGGGCTTCTTGAAAAACTCGGGCTGTAAATCAATGTAGGCAAAACTCCTGCGGTAATTAGTCAGCTCAGGCCATGTCGCTGGCTTTAGAGACTTCAAATGTAGATCTGAAAAAAATAAGTTAGAACGCAATGTGAAACGCCTTATGGCATCGATATGAATCTCAAACCCTAGAAGAGCCCAGTCCATCCTACTTCTGTCCCTGAGAGGAACAAAGTCTGAGCAGCACTGACTTCATATTGGGAAGAGCAAAGGATTCTGGGACAGAGAGCAGAGGGTGCGCACATGACGGTTCCTCAAGTTTTACTTCCTCTGGATTATGGTAAGAATATAAGTTGGAGCCATTTGGTTCACAGCTTTACCCTCTTGCAATCATTTTACCCTCAACAAGGACTCACTAAGTACTGGATCCTCATGCAAGGCTCTGATGTTGTAAAGATGTCTTAGAAAACCCTCCACATGGGACATTGCAACCCCACCAGGAGAGAATTTTTTTCTTGACTTTAGTCAATATAGATGATGACAACTGTTTTGTTCCTGGGGATCTCAGCAGCAACTTAGTCCATCTGGTTCTGCTTTCCCTATGTTGGCAATTGTAAGGGCATACCCTTACCACCCCACTGGATTTTAGTATAACTCACAGTCAATCAATGTCAATGCCCTCTGTCATGAACACCTGCGATCCTCACTCCATGCAGTGGACCAGCTAACACTTTACTATCCAACAACAGCCTTTTCCAGCAGCTTGGTCCAATTTCATCCTGATGAGTAACCTCACACCTTGGTCAAGGGCATCTTGATCTGATACCTTCTCTTACTTAATATTCTCACCGTTGGCAGGCATGGTAAGGTGTCCTAGGTTAGACAAGTTAGGAGCTACCCAATACACCCCATCGTGTCTTGTACGTAGAAGAAATGGTGACGTAACAATTGAGTCTGGACCTTAGGCCTTCTCTTGCTCAGTTTTCTTACCCTGAGCATGCATGGTCCTATAGGTTCAGCAAGTTAGGAGGCCAAAAACCAAATAAAATTGATTCTGTTCAAATACCCCAATTTGTTATCCCAACTGACTGGCCACAATGCTTGTAGGTGCTGGTCAGGTTTTATAGATGGCTCATCAGACACATCAAGGACTACAACAAAATGGTGCCCATCCGTACACTACCTCAGCATATAGTGAGCTCCTCTTAGTAAAAAATGGCTTCAGCATGGTCTCATACCCATGGGAGAACCCCCTCTAGCATGTTTTACCTAATAGGGGCTTCATTGTAGAGGCTAGGGCCAGATGGGTTTAATTGTACAGGCCAAAGCCTGCCTTCCGGGGCACTGTGCTGATGGGCGCCATTTTGTTGTAATCAACAAGTTTGCCAGTCACGTATATGGTGGCAAACTCAGCATACCTCCTCTCTTTCTTACACATTGATACATTTGACAACTTTGCACCTTGGTCAATGGGGTCTGGGCCTTAGATCTCCACTTGCTCAGAGTTCTAACCCTGAGCAGGCATAGTCAGTTGTCCAAGTCCAGCTAGTTAGGAGGTACTCAAAATGCTTCATCTTTCTCATGTATGTGGATAAAATGTACCACAGTGTTTGCGTACATGCCCTAAATAATGTTGGGTCACGTCAGACATCACCATGTTCTGAAGCACAGTGTCAGCCAGTGGATCCCTTGCATTTCCTCGAGTATCTATAGTTATGTTCCTGGGTGGCAGCAAGTTAGCATTGGGAAAAGAACCATGAAATCACAAATAGAATAGAACTTACATGCTGTACATCTAACTCTGTGGTATATACAACTTACAATATCTCTGAATAATATTGCTGAAAACTTTTACCCAGAAGATGATTCACCTGATACAAAGAGACCAATTTGGTGCTAACCAGGACTAAACCCATTTAGTTTCTTATGTGTATATACAGCATGTATATACTCATTCAGTCATATCCGGCTCTCAGCTGTTCTATGCGCCAGTTCTTTGGGCATGTACACATGTGCAGTTAGCTAGTCTGTCACTAGGTGGCTCTGTCCCAGAATAGTGTGTGGTAACAGAGAATAGTGTAATCAGGTGCTTGGTCCCTTTAGCTAGGGCCCTCCTGTACTGATGTCATGAGTAGGTCAGTAGGAATATACAGTATATGCCAGGTTGGGAGGAGCCCAGTGCAGATGGGGCATGGGAGCCAGTTATCCTACATCAGGACAAGGCAGATGTCCAAGGAGAAGTGTACAGAGTTTAGTAGGAGCAGTTCTCTCTCTGGATCGACTAGAGGAGAGTCATGAGCTGGATGCCTAATGAGCATGTCAGAACCCTCTGAGTGAGTACTAATGACTCTGGGACACAGAGAGTAACTTCAGGGAGTGTACCTAGCTAGGTAGATCTATGGAGTGGGACTTAAAAGGAGAGATTGGTATACTATAGAAGGAGCCTTGTTAATGACAGAGCAGGATACTTCACCTTGTAATTTTTGGTTTAAATAGAGCAGAATGCTCCAGTATAGTATACAGGGAGATGGGTCTCAACACTTTCGTGCTCCCAAGGAGAGAGGGACTATGTTAAAGAAAAGGTGGCTTGATTGAGTGACATGTAATGTGCTTCTTTCACATGATAACTGCTACGGTACATCCACCATATACGTGACTGGCAAAGTAATGTCAAGAGACCCTGAATAGTATGCCTATGTAATGTGTCAATTCCATCTTCTGAGGAACACCAGTCAAGTGTGTAAACTATATCTTTTGTGTGGACATTCCTTTCTTTGAATCTTAAGGCTAATGGCTGTGGATGTTGCCTATGGCATGGAGTTGGGCACAATATGGTGGAGGAAGAGGGCTATGAGCAGGTGGGTTGTTGTTCTATCTAAGAAGAAGCAAGGTAAGGACTTGTACTCTTTGGCGCCATCACACAGCCAATCACAAGCCCCCTTACAAGCACCATGTCCAATATGTTTTTTAGAGCCTTTTCTGTAGAATTTGTTACATTTTGGTGAAATCTTGGCAAATTTTTAGGTAGGTCACCCAGTCTTTCCTCAATTTCTTATAGTTACAAAAAGTTATGCATCTTAAAACATTACAATACCATGAGCTCTTTTAGTGCTTCTAGCAGACAAGCTTCGAGCGTGGTGGGACAGTTGAGTCTTTGCCTCCACCTCTTCCTCCTCATTCATCTGGTAGATCTTCCGGTTGCTGGATCCAACTCGTTTCATTCTCTGGGCTCGAACATAACTGTAAGGCCTGACCCGGATGGGGGAGGAATTAAACCTTTCCCGTTCTTTCAGGGTGTCCACTCTTTCCGATGTCTGTGAGTAATCCCACGACACCTCCTCGAACTGGAAGATCATGATGCTGGTCAAGACATTTATGACCATTCTACAAAGGAAGGCCAGAAGAAAAGAAAGTCTGTTTAGGACATAGTTGCAATGTTGTATACTGATTATTGCTGCATTGTTTTTCTTGGAGTTGTCTGATGCGAGAAATAAACTTTCACCTGTTATCGCGAATGCACATATTGGCGACCGGGTCTGCTCTGCTATTGGCCCTCATAACTCGGAGGCAGTCTCCATTGAGGAAGTTAAATATGCGGATTTTGCCATCGGCACAGCCGGTAATGACTCTGAGGTAGAGAAACTCCAAACACATCACCTCCCTGGAAAAAAAATACGTAAAATAACCTCATATGTCGGCGTGGATAAATTCCTTACATGTGGCAATATTCCGTTGCAGTGTACTTAATTAAAGAGGCTCTTCACCCACCCCTTGCCCCATTTTTTTTATGCACACCGGGATGAGGGTTATGTACAATTCAGATAAGGTAGTATAAAAGATGTAGACTTACACTACAATTCAGATACTCACTCACCCAGCAGATCCAGCTTTGTCCTGCTGTGGGATCCTCTTCTCCTCTGCCACAAAAGAAGGGGGGGGGTGGCTGAGCGTGGAAGAACTGGCAGCCTTCCGATGATGTCATACAAGAACACGGGGTCCCACACCCCTGCGTTCTTGTGTGACGTCATCGGGAGGCTGCCAGTTCCTCCGGGCTCAGCCGGTGGGCCTTCCGATGACGTCACACAAGAACACAGGGTCCCACGCCACCGTGTTCTTGTGTGACATCATCGGGAGGCTGCCAGTTCCTCCAGGCTCAGCCAGGGGGCCTTCCGATGACATCACACAAGAACACGGGGTCCCACGCCACCTTGTTCCTGTGTGACATCATCAGGAGGCTGCCAGTTCCTCCAGGCTCAGCCAGAGGGCCTTCCGATGACGTCACACAAGAACACGGGGTCCCACGCCACCTTGTTCCTGTGTGACATCATCGGGAGGCTGCTAGTTCCTCCAGGCTCAGCCAGAGGGCCTCCCGATGATGTCACACAAGAACACGGGGTCCCACGCCACCTTGTTCCTGTGTGACATCTTTGGGAGGCTGCTAGTTCCTCCAGGCTCAGCCAGAGGGCCTCCCGATGACGTCACACAAGAACACGGGGTACCACGCCACCTTGTTCCTGTGTAACATCATCGAGAGGTTGCCAGTTCCTCCAGGCTCAGCCAGGGGGCCTCCCGATGACGTGCCGCCAGGCATACCCCCTCCTCCTTTTGTGAATGAAAGACTATGCCTCCTGGGTTTTGTGACATGCATATCCCAGGAGGCACAAGGAGCACAGTGCACATCATTAAAAGGTGTTCCTCTTTCCCATCTCAGAAAGCGATAAAGTTATACTAGTTTTTAATGTTTAAAAGCTCAATGTGGTGGAATGTTCCCCAAGTATCAATTTAATCAAATACCGAATGGCTATGCCCACCATATAGCACTTGTTGCCTTTAATGTAAACTAAGAAGGATGAACCCCTTACTTTGGGTGTCGGAAGGTCATCAGTCGCTTCTGAAAGCTTCCCAGCATGCTCCAGGCAATGGCGTATCCGTCTGCGCCACCTGATACCAAATGCCACTGATCAAAAGAAAGGCACTTTATTGCTCCTTGGTGGCCTGTTAATGTCTAAAGGGAAACATGGAAAATGAGAACAAATTTTAGAGTAGAGATTTTTGGGGAAAGTTCTGTTCAATAGTTAATTTTAAAAAAATAAAGTTTTTATAAATGTTTTAACAGGTTTACATAGAAAAAGTGCAAAGACAGTGTAGAAGACATGACATACTTCTACAATGGTACACTCAGGGATAATTCCAGTAAGCAACGCAATGTATTTGAGAAGCCTGTCACACCAATAGGATTTAGGGCAAGAAGTAGGGCGAAGGTAGGAAGCTGAGTGTAACAGGGTCTCTTTTATGAGGAGGTCCCACCCAGATGTTTCCTGGGAGCACTGTATGACCATCATTCCTGTTTACTAGGTACTGTGTAAGGCCCCTTGAGTTGGAATTTGGTGGTGGGGCAGACCTTAGAATAAGAAAAGGAACTTGATTTTGTCAAGGGGCTGCTAACCTGGTGTACCACCTCTTAGTAGAGACATTTTGAGGCGCTTTCCTAGGGGGAAGCAAGGTGCCACTCCCTAGTGGAGAAGGGGGTGTAGCAGTTAAAGTTTCTACTTCTTAATGAAGAAACAAGAGTGGGACACAGTCTAGTACAGCCCTGGTTGAGTGCCATGACTAAGGACTAACGTCCAAAATGTGTACAACAGCGTTGCACATTTTTTCTATAAAGGAATACTATTTTTTTTATGTCAACTTGGGTGCCATCCTTTTCCTTATTCTGGTTGATTGGGGTATTTGATCCTTGATTGGAAACTTGAGGACCTCCAGCTGGACTAGCTAGGTGTCAGGGGTCAGGCTCAGAGACCAGGCAGTAGCTATAGCAGTAGAGAAGCTGCCACTGACCAACAGGATAAGTATACAAGCAGGTCACCCTGGCAGATGACGTTGGCTCACCCGAGGTGCGGAGTCTAAGCATTAACTGGTATTCACCAGAGCTCCTGATGGTGGAGATAGGTTTTGCTGCTTGTTAGTACCAGGCTGCAGTCCTCCAGATCACCCCACCAGGAAGTGAGTAAGCCGGTGGGGGCAGTAGCAGATATAGTGGGTTGGGACCAAGCAGAAATTTAGATAGTAAACAAGCCAAAGGTCAGTAACAAGTGGTTGCAGGTTGGGATCAAGCGGAAGCGTAGTCAAAAAACAAGCCAAAGGTCGGGAAAGCAAAGCACGAGGCAGGATTGTCCAAAGGATCAGACAAGGTGCTGTCCATTATCTCAGGGGGCTCAGCAAGAAGAGCCACTGCCGGGCACAGCAGAGATCATGGGTTCAAATCGTGGTCCTAACACTGGGAAACCCCTGAGTGTACCTGGGGATTGATTTTCCCAGATACTCAGAGACCAGAAGACGAAAAGCCTTCAGTTCTGGAAAAATGGTCTCTGACACTCCTGAACTGGATGTGTCAAGTGTTGTCTCCTCTGCAGAAGGTTACCTCTGTGGCTCAGCCTGTGGTCAGGGTAGTAACCCAAGAAGGTCAGATCAAGGGGGTGGGGGGTTTCAAAGTTGGAAGGCAAATAAAGTTGTATCCAAGGGGACCACACTTTCTCAAAAGGAAACCATTAGTCAGCATCCACTTGACCCTGGATTTGACTTTAACAGGGTTTACCAAACTAGAGCCCGTGGGCAACATCTGTCCCTCGGCAAGATATTATCAATTCCACAGATGATGAGCACGGATCAAGGTTTCAGATCAGTTTGCCCTCCCCTAGAGTCTCCAGCACAAGTCACCCCATCCCTTTGAACGTTGCTATGACTACCATTGTCCTAGCACCCATTTGTGCGCCTGCCCCAGTATTCACAGGAGAACTTTGTCCATGAGGACCTGCTCCGCCTCCCGGCTCCCACCCTACCGTTACACATCTACAGCCACACTGTGAGCCTAATTATGGTGGTAAGGGGGGGTTCTGATGGAGACCCTAATGTAAGGGGGGCGCTGATGGGGACCATGATATAGGAGGGATTTTGATTGGGACCCTAATTTAAAGGGGATTCTGATGGGGCCTCTAATGTAAGGTGGGCTATCATGGGAACCCTTGTATAAGGGGGAATCGGATGGGCACACTGATGTAAGAGGGGGCCCTGATGGGAACCCTGATATAAGGGGCAGGTTCTAGTTCAGACCCTGATGTAAGGGGGACTCTGATGGGGGTTATGATGTAAGGTGGGCTATTCATGTGAGCCCTTGTATAAGGGGAACACTGATGAGGACTGGTGTAGGGGGGATTTCTGTCTGAGACCCTGGTGTAAGGGGGCCTCTGATGGGGCCTCTAATGTAAGGCTGACTATCATGGGAATCCTTGTATAAGGGGTACACTGATGGGGACACTGAAGTAAAAAGGGGCTCTGATGGGGACCATTATATAAGGGGGGATTCTGATTGAGAACCTGATGCAAGGGGGCCTCTGTTGGTGCCTCTAACGTAAGGCTGACTATCATGGGAATCCTTATAGAAGGGGACCACTGATGGGGACCACATCAGGTACTCTGATGATTATTCTGATATAAGTGGAGACTCCTATGGCAGACTCTAATGAAAGGGAGGTTTTATGGTGACCCTAAAGTAAAGGGGGACTTTGATAGGGACCCTAATGTAAGGGGGACTCTGATAGGGACCCTAATGTAAGGGGGACTCTGATAGGGACCCTAATGTAAGGGGGACTCTGATAGGGACCCTAATGTAAGGGGGACTCTGATAGGGACCCTAATGTAAGGGGGACTCTGATAGGGACCCTAATGTAAGGGGGACTCTGAACCTAAGACTCTTGGCTGACTTTGACATTAGTGACTTCCTCACCTTGATTAATTGTGCCGATTCGTTGTGCCAGATTTTCACCAGCCCCTTCTCACAGCCGCTAATCACAGTCTGGTCCTTCATTTTTACCGCCAGTATGGGGTCTTTGTGCTTAAAGGTCCTCAGGCATTTTCCGGTGGTGACATTCCACACTGTTAGGAGGGAAATGAAAACAAATTGATAAGATGCTGAGGGGGTTATAGTGATGGAATGGAGTTTGCAAGACCCTCGGGGACTTCCTTGTCCTATCTTGGATCTGCTCCCACCAACCTAGGAGTTTTGGCTGTTCCTGTGCACCTTCGGGTATCCCCAGCCTACCGTTTTGAATCACAATATAAAATATTGAGGGCCGATGTACAGTAAAGCGTTCCTTTATGGTTGACACACGTTATGGAATGTCCATTCAGGAGCTCACGAAAAAACATGCATTACTCTTTCTACTAAAACACAGTGCAAAGAACATGCGTTATGGTGCAGTGCAATGAGTTGTGCTCTTCTGTACAATGCATCGGGGTGCCAATCACGGTAATGCACCATACACAAAGCAGGTGCATTTCCACGCGTTGAGACATCACGCAGTCATGGGTGCATTTTGAAGGACCGGTTCACACCCGAGCGATTTGAAGTGCAACAGGAAGCTTCAACAGAAGCACCTCAGCACTAGACATGTGCGCTTCGTTTCATAGCAAATCGAAATTCAGACAAAATTTTCGTTATTCGGAGATTCGGATGTTTTTGAACTCTCGAATTACAATAGTAACGAATTTCAACAAATCCAAAATGACAAAATGAAATTTTGTCTGAATTAATGAATGATCCCAAATTGAATCAAATTTAGTTTCGAAATCCAATTCGAAATATAAAGACTATTGCTGATTTCCTTCAAAGTGTTAGGATATAGCCATCTTCTGAAATTCAAATTTCAAATAGAATAGAATAAAACAGAAAAGAATTGAAAATAAAAGAATAGAATATAAAGTAATAGAATAGAAAATAAAATAATTGAAAAGAATAGATTTAAAAAAAATTAGGATTAGAATAGCAAGAATATAGCCGTCTTCTGAAATTCTAATGTTGAATATAATAGAACAAAATAAAATAGAAAGAATATAGCCATCTTTCAAAATTCTAATTTTGAAATTCGAGTAATAGAATAGAGAATACAAGAATAAAATAGAAAATAAAATAATAAAAAATAAAAGAATAGACTAAAAAAATAGAATAGAAAAAAATACAAAGAATATAGCCGTCTTCTGAAATTCTAATTTCGAAAAGCGTAGAATAAAACAGAATAGAGTAAATCAGAATTGAATAGAAAAAAAAAGAATAGAGTAGAAAACAAAGGAAAAGAATAGAAATGAAAATGATAGCATAGAAAAGAATAGAATAGAAAAAAAAATTGAATAGAAAAGAGCACAACAGAAAAAAATGGAATAGAATAGAAGAAAATAAAAAAAGAATATAGCCGTCTTCCGAAATTATAATTTTAAATAAAATAGACTACAATAAAATAATATAGAAAGAATATAGCCATCTTTCGAAATTCTAATTTTGAAATTCGAGTAGAATAGAATAGAGAATAAAAGAATAAAATAGAAAAGAAAATAGAAAATAAAAGAATAGAATTTAAATAAATAAAATAGAATAAAATAAAAAGAATAAAGCCGTCCTCTGAAATTCGAATTTCAAAAAGAATAGAATAAAACCCGAAGAGAGTAAAACAGAATAAAATAGAAAATGAGGGAAAAAAATATAATAGAAAATAATACAATAGAAACAAATAGAATAGAAAATAATACAATAGAAAAAAAATAGAACAGATTAGAAGAAAATGGAATAAAATAGTATTCTGAAATTCGATATTTCATATAGAATAATATCCTTTACAACATTTTGTATCAATACAATATTTTCTAGGGTTGCACCTATACTAGTATCAATATCGGTGCCGATACCGAGAATGTACTCATACTCCGGTCTTAAAAAAATGGTATCGGTGCAACCCTAATCTTTTCGGTTCCATTCAAAGTCATTGGAAAAAATTT
Organism: Aquarana catesbeiana; assembly: GCF_042186555.1. Classification (NCBI taxonomy): domain Eukaryota; kingdom Metazoa; phylum Chordata; class Amphibia; order Anura; family Ranidae; genus Aquarana; species Aquarana catesbeiana. The sequence goes on from NC_133335.1 coordinate 239,659,552, forward strand.
TCATCTGGTCAAAAACAAATAAACGAGATTGGATTTCCTTAGGGATGCAACTAAACGAAAACGGTTGACGAACTTGACGAATCGATCCGAAACTAAACACATTTTTTTCGTTCTGCAGATGTCTATTTTCAATGCTCAACACTAGGATTTGGATTATATTCAGTGGTGCCCATTCACACCTGACCGTAGCGCCGCTTGAAGCTCATTGCTTGAAGAAGTCCATGAGCTTCTGTTGCGGCAGTTGCACTTTTTGCCCCCCCGTAGATTTCAATTGGACCATCTGAGAAATGTATGTTCTTCGCACGTTCTCATGCCTAGCAACTAGCTTTCCATTGGCTAAAAAAAACCTCAAGCTTGAAAGGCGCAATCTGGCTCTTAAAGGTATAAAGGAAGTCTCCTGTATATCTACCATCTAACCTTTGGCAAGGCCATCTTTAGCTCCAGAGACCAACAAATCCTCTCGTAAATCGAGGCACGTTATGGTCTTCATATGCCCATGAAAGTTTCGGAGGCACACTCCGGTCTGGAGGTTCCACTGCCTACAAGAGAATATATGGTTATATACGAAGTACAGGTAGCAGGTGACACCCCCAAAACTGTATGTACCAATGACAAAGAAGAGTGTTCAGGAATGGGTAAAGGGGGGGGGGGGGTAGGTAAAATATAAAAATAGTCTACCGTAAGTAGAGCTGCGAATTAAAACCCCCAAAAAGTTCTGTTTGTGTCAGCTAAGTACATTTCAGGTGTCTGGATAGTCTTATAGCTTGTTTTCTTTAGAAAGCAGCTACAGCCTGAGTAGAAAAGCCTACCCCTGTGCCAGTATGCTGCAGAGAAGGACCCTTATTCTCTGTATGGAAGCCATGATCTCTCTGCAGAAGTCCAACACACCCTCTGCTGAGTCAGCAAAGCTTGTATGTTCCCTGCTGATTTCTTTGAGAAGTCTAGATGTGACTCAGCAGTGGGCCTGTGGAAGCAGTGGTCTCCCTGCAGAGGCCCAACACTCCCCGCTGTAAAGGGTAGCCTGTTGGATCTCTGCAGGGAGCGTAACTTGAGAATAAGCACATTAAGGTCATGAAGAGGCCTAGCTAAGTCTCTAGACCTTAATCTTATAGAAAATTTATGGAAGGAGTTGAAACTTCAAGTTGCCAAGAGACAGCCAAGAAACCTTAAGGATTTAGAGAAGATCTGTAAAGAAGAGTGGACCAAGATCCCTCCTGAGATGTGTGCAAACCTGGTCACCAACTACAAGAAACGTCTGACCTCTGTGCTTACTAAACATGTGCAATTTGTTTCGTTCCAAATTAGTTTTTTAACGAGTTTCGATAAATTTGCTAATTCAGAAATAACCGAATTAACGAAAACCCGTTTAATGAAATTTTCCGAATATTCGTAAATTCATGAATTCTAAAAAAAACGGAAATACAAAAAAAATTGGAAATTCCCAAAAAAATCTGAAATTCGGAAATTCGAAAAAAAATCTGAAATTTAAAAAAAAAAACAGAAATTTGGAAATTCGCAAAACAACCCCAGAAATTCGGAAATTTGAAAAAAATCAGAAATTCGGAAATTCGAAAAAAATCAGAAATTCGAAAACCCGAAAATGTGAAAATCTGAAATAATAATTAACTAATAACAACTTAACTATTACTGACTATTAAATTATAGGTATTGGAATTTCCTTTCAAATTGGGCTGTGAGTGAACGAACTGAATATGAATTTATCCAAAGTTACGAAGTATCCGAAATAACGAATGCCGTATCTAAACAAATGGAACGTAACAAATTAATAATTATAAATTACAATAATAAATAACAAAAATGTTTTATTATTATTATTATTATTGTTATTTATTACTAATTTGTTCCATTCCATTTGTTTAGATGCGGCATTCGTTAATTCGGATAATTAGTAACTTTGGATAAATTCGTAATCGTTACGTTCACTAACAGCCAAATTTGAAAGGAAATTCCTTGTCAAAAGAAGTTTATTGAGTATACAATATTATAAAGATACATAAAGTAAGTTTACAAGGATCTATAAAGTAAGCTCATTGTTTTACAGTAGGGTTTATATAGGTAAATATCATGAAATTTCAAATATTAAACATTGGGTTCATGTAAACCTAAATTAAAGATATATATCATTTCCTTAGTTACTTTTGTAGGTATTTAAATGATTTATACCTACTATACATATTGTTTACAGGTAGAGTGTATATAGGTCAAATAAATTCTGATAATGAGCTTTAATCGTAAGGTGGAGAAAAGGAAAGAGAAAGAAGAAAAAGGGTAGAAAGGTAGAGGTATGGTCCACAAGGTTGTCCCGCTCGTCAGTTTATTATTCTTTTTAGTTCTCTTTGAAGCCTTAGAATTGAAAGGAAATTCCAATACCTATAATTTAATAGTTTAGTAGTAGTTAAGTTATTATTAGTTAGTTATTTTTTCAGATTTTCACATTTTCGGGTTTTCGAATTTCCGATTTTTTTCGAACTTCAGAATTTCCTATTTTTTTTTTCGAACTTCTAAATTTCAGCTTTTTTCTGAATTTCCGATTTTTTTTTCGAATTTCTGAATTGCGATCATAACGAATGACCCAACAAAAGGAAAAAAAAAAACACGAATGAAACAAAAACTAACAAATTTTTAGGCGGTGCACATGTCTAGTGCTTACCAACAAGGGTTTCTCCACCAACTACTAAGTCTTGTTTTGCTTGGGGATCAAATATTTATTTTACTCACTGAACTGCAACTCCATTTATAACATTTGTATCATGTGTGTTTTTTTCTGAATTTTGGTTGATATTCTGTCTCTATCACATAAAATACACCTATAATAAAAATTATAGACCCTTCATTTCTTTGTAAGTGGGCAAACTTACACAATCTGCAGGGGATCAAGTCATTATTTTCCGAACTGTATATTTTAGTATTGCTGCCAGAGCTTCTGCTCAGCCCTCATGCTAAAAAAAACAAGTCAAACCTGATACTGAGATCGAATCCCCCGCTGAACACGAAGCCTCTTTCTTCACATAGGTGGACAACACGAATGCTTCCGCTGTGCCCTTGGATGAGAGGGGGGACCTGGGCCATCTCCACCATATCGTAAATCTTCACTTTCCGGTCTGTAGAGCCGGCAGCGACCAACTGCCCCCCTTCGAAATGGATCACCCTGTGCGGATCACCCCTGGACAGAGAAAAGTCATAACGGTCACATATTTAGGTATGGTGATCAACAAGCATAGATGTGGAATCCTCCAATGGGGACATCTGTTCTGGTGGCAACTTTCTAAGGGGAGGTTGTTGTGTCTCCAAACAAAGAAAATGTTCTTCCTATCGGGACACAGGCAGCAGACTTGTGGACCTTCAAGAGGCTGATGGCAAGTCAAATTCAGGTGCTGGCATGAAAAACATATATGTAAAAATTAATAAAAAAAAGGTATAGCTGCAATAATTTGTATCTTTTATATCAGCCTGGTATTCAACTTAAATTTCTCTGCTGCAACCACCAGCAGTAATCGATTGACGAGTGAGATTTAGTAATAGGGAGCAGTGAGATAATAGTCGGGCAGGTGACTTACTGTCCAGTAAGAATGAGAACATTGTATGATCCACAGAAGACGTTTCTTTCCTCCAGTAACACCGTCTCAGTCTCGGTATCAACATACGAGGCCTCCACATTTTCGCCGGGCTACGGAACACAACACATGAGAAGCCACAGATGGCCAAGACCTCCCAGCATGCTTCACTTTGGTTTGTTTTCATTCTTACATTACAACCTTCACCAGCCTTTCTCAACCGGTTTACAATGGAAGAACCCTTTCAATAATAATATTTCATTCTTGGGGAATCCCTACTGGAAATGATTATAGCTACAGTTCATGGTACAATAGCCATACCATATTGGTGGTCAATGAGAGAGGGGCTTCCTTGTACTGGTGGTCAATGGAAAGAATGTTCTGCTACAATGCTGGTCAGTGTAGGACCCTATACAATGGGGAACAGTGGGAAGAATGCTCCACACATTGATAGTCAGTGGGTCGAATGCTTCTTCCATTGGTGGTCACTAGGAAGAATGCCCCTTACATTAGTGATCAGTGGAAAGAATGTTCCTTACATTGGTGATCAGTGAGAAGAATGTTCCTTACATTGGTGATCAGTGAGAAGAATGTTCCTTACATTGGTGATCAGTGAGAAGAATGTTCCTTACATTGGTGATCAGTGAGAAGAATGTTCCTTACATTGGTGATCAGTGAGAAGAATGTTCCTTACATTGGTGATCAGTGAGAAGAATGTTCCTTACATTGGTGATCAGTGAGAAGAATGTTCCTTACATTGGTGATCAGTGAGAAGAATGCTCCTTACATTGGTGATCAGTGGGAAGAATGCTCCTTACATTCGTGATCAGTGGGAAGAATGTACCTTACATTGGTGATCAGTGAGAAGAATGTTCCTTACATTGGTGGTCAGTGGGAAGAATGTTCCTTACATTGGTGATCAGTGAGAAGAATGTTCCTTACATTGGTGATCAGTGGGAAGAATGCTCCTTACATTCGTGATCAGTGGGAAGAATGTACCTTACATTGGTGATCAGTGAGAAGAATGTTTCTTACATTGGTGATCAGTGGGAAGAATGTTCCTTACATTGGTGATCAGTGAGAAGAATGTACCTTACATTGGTGATCAGTGAGAAGAATGTTCCTTACATTGGTGATCAGTGAGAAGAATGTTCCTTACATTGGTGATCAGTGAGAAGAATGTTCCTTACATTGGTGATCAGTGAGAAGAATGTACCTTACATTGGTGGTCAGTGAGAAGAATGTTCCTTACATTGGTGATCAGTGAGAAGAATGTTCCTTACATTGGTGGTCAGTGAGAAGAATGTTCCTTACATTGGTGATCAGTGAGAAGAATGTCCCTTACATTGGTGATCAGTGAGAAGAATGTTCCTTACATTGGTGATCAGTGGGAAGAATGTCCCTTACATTGGTGATCAGTGGGAAGAATGTTCCTTACATTGGTGGTCCTAGAAAGAATTCTTCTTACATTGTTTGTTGTCAGGGGAAGAATTCTCCTTACATGAGTGGTGAGAGGAACAAATCTTCTCCTTACAGACAGTAAACATGATCGTTGGGTCAGTGGTTAGTTGACTAATGAGAGGGGAAGCTCCACTGGTCCTATTTCAGTGGTTCTGCTGAGTGGTGTTGGTGCCAGAACTATGTGGGCATGATCAGACAGGAGATCAATCCATCACTGCTCAAAGAACCCCAGGAAACCTCTGGATGAACCCTAGTATTCTATAGAACCCTGGTTGAGAAAGGCTGACCTACACTTACCTTTACATCTTTGTAATACTTCTCCAGCCTTGGTAGAACACTGCCATCCTCTCTGACTTTGGGCACTGGCACTGGCTGCACTTTAGCATAGGAGACACTGACTCCTTTGTAGGATGTCCCCTGGGATGAAACACAAATTACAAGTATTAAAGAAAAATGTTTCATTCTGCATCTTAAAATTTAGTCCAAGAGTCTTTTCTATTCTTTTCAATCCACAACATAAATGATCTCTAGATTACGGTACAAAAAGGAAGATATGAGAATGTAAAAAAACATTTAAAATTTTGGACTGTGGTTTAAACAGGTACAAAAATCTTATTGGCCACTACAAATTTAGTTGAAGATATTCCCTTTTACAACAAGGATGGTTTTCTTTTGTTGGAACCGTTGCCAGACTCCGTCCTGTTGCTGAAGATGCCGAGGCCTGGAATGTCAATCAAAGCACATCTGCCCTCAGAACCCAGCTACTGGACCGATACAGTGGACCACAATACTTTACTTGTCCGCCTCGCAGAAGTTGCAGGAGCCACAGATTCTGCCCTAAAATGGTTTACATCCTTCTTAGAGAATCGCTCTCAGACAGTGAAACTGGGAACATTCACCTCGGAATCTCGGGCAGTCTCCTGTGGAGTCCCTCAGGGCTCACCCTTGTCACCAGTGCTATTTAACATCTACATCCGCCCGCTTCTCAATATCATCAGGAAAACGGACCTCTGCTTCCACTCATATGCAGACGACACCCAACTCTACTTTCGCATTAATGGACAGAAAGATCATCATCAGCAACTACAGAAATGCCTCACTTTAATCAATGACTGGATGACCGCTAGCTCCCTCAAACTTAACGAATCAAAAACAGAACTTCTTCTCCTGCAAGCCAACAAAAATTCCAAAATTGAGACTCCGTGGACACCACCCTCCATCCTCGGACAGACCATCTCCCCCAGCACCAAAGTCAAGAGTCTCGGAGTCATCTTTGACTCAGGAATGACAATGGATGCACAAATAGGATCGGTGGTGAGCGGATCTCACCACCTCCTCCGCCTGCTTCGCAGACTCATCCCCTTCATCCCAGAAGAGGACAAAGCGGCAGTTGTGGGAACGATCATCAATTCCCGACTCGACTACGCAAATTCCCTCTACGTAGGTCTACCCCAATACCAGCTTGCGCGCTTGCAACTCATGCAGAACACGGCGGCAAGGCTGTTAACAGGGAAAAAGCCCTGGGAATCCATCTCCCCATCCCTAAAAAGCCTACATTGGCTAACGGTGAAGAATCGGATCACATTCAAGACCCTCTGCCTCACCCATAAATGCATACAAGGAAACGCTCCGCAATATCTCCGGGAAAAAATAAAACACTACACACCGAATCGCAGTCTTCGATCAGCTAACCAAAACCTCCTCCTCATTCCCAAATACCGCTACAAAGCAAAAGGAGAACGTAGATTTGCAGTCCAAGGACCTCGACTATGGAATGCTCTCCCAACCAACCTCCGCATGGAAAAAAACCACCAGGCCTTCAGGAAAAAACTAAAGACCTTCCTTTTCTAGAAGCTGGCTACAGAGAATACATCTAGCGCCTTGAGGCGATTCAGTTCGCAATTTGCAGCGCTTTACAAATTATTCATTCATTCATTCATTCAGCTACTGCCTGAAGGAACTACTGGGACTTGCAGTCTGCCAATCCTGGATGCTACTGTCATGGACTCTGTCATTATGGACTTTTTCCTGTGCAGGTATGCTGGGGCAGCCACAAGTCTGAGTTAGGAGCTAGGGATGTTAGGAAAAGACTGCACTTCATGTTGTGTTAACTTATTTTTCAATAAAGCTTTTTGGAACCTCGCCTTTGCCTGGTCTGAAGTTACTCAAGGGGTAAAATGCAAGCAACTGGCACGGGTCACTAAGCACATTGGGGCGTGAATATAACGGTACAAGAGTTAATGCAGTGTGAAGATACAGTGGTTACCAATGGTAACAGAGGTCTCTCCAGCAGCCTGTCAAATAAGTGTACGTATGCCAGGTGGGATAGCCTCTTTCAGCGAGGCAGATGTTGTCGGCGATCCCTCTCTCATAGCAATGGGAGCAGATCTGCACCGCTGAGGTTCCCAACCTGTACACAGGTACAGAAGAGGAAGAGTTAGGTGAATGCACGCATGGAGTCAGGGTCATGTACACAATGGGACCCCATTCCTATACTGGGAGTGAGGTAGCGATGATACGCTGGACAGGTGGAGAGGGCATTGGCTCTGCGTGTCCCTCCTAAATCCACAAAGAACCGTAGTGGTGTAACTACATCGAGAGAGTTTATTAGAGTTCAATCATTTGTTCAAGAAAAGTTACCCCATGTGTAAGGCAGTGACCCTTCCCAAAGTGCCTAGTATAGCCCAGAAGAATCTACTCCGGGGCAGGCCTCTCATGTGACCATTGCTTGGTGCCCAAAAAGAAGGGGGACACAAAGGACTGAAGGACCACCCTACCCCACCCTAAAATTGGATAAAAATGAATTTCGATTCTCATGGAATAATGATGCACTTTGCACATTCACATTTTGGGAGAAGACAGACAGTTTTCTTTCTTCTTTGCTTGTGGTGACCAGTAGTGGAACCCTCCAGGAACTATATAGGAATCGCACTCCCCAATTTGGCAAAAACTCCAATGCCACTGCAGCTCGTATCTCCACCTGGTTTACAAGCCAGAGAAACAGTAGACGACCAGGACCAAATTTTAACAAAAAAACATTTAAACAAAATGATCCACCAACCGTGATGTTGAAGACCCTTACCTGAAGGATCATGGCTTCATTCCGCACCAATGTCTCGGCTTCTAGATCCAGGAAAAGCTCCTTTGTCACATAACACCAATGACGGGACACAGACAAACAGCTGAAGAGGTGCTTCTTCTTCAGGTACCCTGTCAACAGAAAGAGATATAACAATCCAGGGGAGAACTTAGAAAACAGAAAATGGGGGCAGTTCCTACCTAATGATCCTTTGTGCTGTCATGGTTATGCAATAGAGTTTGTCTGTCAGCTTACCTCTCACCATGTGTTCATCTCTAGAGACCAGCCACTCTCACCTGACTGCTTTTATAATCTCTCCTCTAAGCATGGCTCCACCCCAGCTCCTATCAGAGAACTCTATATTAACCTGTGCACTGCAGACCAACCCTGCTGATCAACATTGTGTGTTTGGCTTCCTGTTTCCTGCTTGCCGTGTGCTCTACGTTTGTCTCTGTTACTGACCTTGGCGTGTTCTCGACTATTCCTGTCTGCTCGTGACCCTGACCTTTTGGCGTGTCCCCAACTATGCCTATTTGCCTGTGAATCTTTGGCGTGTACTCTGTCGTCCCTGTCTGCTAGTTGCCCCGACCTTGGCTTATTCCCTTACTATCCCTATCCTCCTGTTGCCTACTGTGGGCGTGAGCTAGGGGACCCTGTGGGTCGGGACCTGGAGCCAGTTGCAGCCCAGTCCATCCTCACCACTAGAGGCTCTGGTGAACACCTGCTGGCTCTTAGACTCCGCGCCCTAGGGAATCTTACGCTCTAACTTTGGTGGGATCAGTGTTGGTGTTCCAGCAGCCCTGCCTTCCTTTACCACCCTGACTCCCATCCGCAGCAGTCAGCTGTAGGGTCCACTACCTTGCGGTGCACCCCTGATCCCAACGGTGTGCATCTGTCACCTGGTCTCAGGTGGCCTGACATGTGCCTTATATGAGTAGCTCTGGTTATTTCTACAGTTGCCTGCATCAACATAATTCCCTAAATCGGCCAATGTCCCTTATATCCATTGGCCAACTAGATGTGTTCCCAAGACATGTTCAGTTTTCAAACCACTCGAAGACTGACTGCAGGGGATTATGGGAAGAAGAAAACCACAACAGGTATTTTCTCACTTACAGCAGGCACAGGGGAGAACTGAGCTTGGGGATGAGGGGCATTTCCCCCCCTGGGGCCAGTACTAAGAAGTTTGGCTGGTGGACCTGAGTGAAGGTACTGATCGGAGCAGCACAGGGGTTCTAATCCTTCTGTAGCCCCCTCCTAGAATAGTGTAGATTGTTGGGTAAATTTAGTTTGCCCCTCTGTAATCAGTGGACCACAGATTGATTATTCAGGTCTGCTCAGGCTCTCACAGGATGCTGCTTTGATTGCTTCCCCCTGTATTCCAGAGAAATCTAGAATTGAAGTGGGAGTAAGAACAGAGTAACCAGCCTGAATATTTATGGTACTCCAGCCAAACTCTAGGGAGGTGTGCCCAGAAGGTGATAGGGAAGTCCATAAATAGTCTGGGGCCTTAGACAGGAGCAGCAGAGTTCCTGGGTCCAGTCCTTCTGGAGGAGACCTGTTGTGAACAAGCACGATTCTTCCGCGTGAAACGCGTCAACTGTAATCTTTGCAAGATTGTCTGGCTTATGACAATAAAAAAATATTCAGCAGCATCCATTGGGCTCCAGTGTGCAACCAATTCTTCTTTCTGCTGGAGGAGACCCCTGGGGCAGGATTACTGGAGGCGTCATTTAGAAGACAGGTCCCAGAAGTGGCTTCAGTTGAGGGGGTATACGCAAAGTTTAGTTCTGGTATTTATTTGGGTCTGGAGAAGCTCACTGGAAAGTACCAGGAGGAAGTTGGGGGAAAGGTGTCCAGTTGTCCTTTGGTGGTTTAGGTTCATGTCTACCTCAGTAAAGAGTGCCCAGTGGATATCGGAAAGAGGTAGTCAATGATCCTGTGGGTGTGTGAGTAAATTACCCCCGTGCTGGAAGTTAGTGACTGTGTGCAGCGTTTGGTCTTTTGGGAAAAGCCCTAGTCACCTGCCAGCATTAGAGGTTCTGTGAGACATTTTTATGGAACCCAGGAAGCTAGAAAATAGTCCTCAAAGTGTTCAGCTCAAGAGTTTTGGGGTATCCTATCCCATGCTCCCTCACCCCATCCAAATTAATTGTTCCAATAAAATCCTAAAAAGACACCCCTAGACTGTTCCTTCGAGCCAGTGAAAGTGGAAAAAAATTCAGTGTGCCTGGCTTTGCATGCACTAATCTGGGGGGAAAAAGTATCTGTTTCACCAGCGGCTCCGTAGGGGGTGCGCTACACTTCCCCACTCCATCCTACACTGGGTAGAAATACACTTTAAATATGAACATAAATTTTGTGCTGCCTTTGGCCGGTGCCTAGGTCTCCTGCCTAGTGGGCCCACTATGACATGGCGATTCATGGACATACCCAGGATCTTCTTGGAGAGGTGCACCGGGAGGCAGCGGATGAAGTCTTTGTACTTTCTGACTCCCGATGTGGACTGGAAGGAAGTGGGGACCACCATTAGAGATGGGTCATCTTGTGCGTTGTAGTCGGTCTCTTCCGAATGGCCCATTTCTTCAGCTCCGAATGTTTCCTTCTGGGAGTCTGGAGAGTCAATCACAAAAATCTGACCTGTGATTGGGTCTCAGGTGAAGTATATGTTACCAACTCATATAAGGCCAACCACATTCCTGAACCACAAATGATACTTCAGTTTTGGGTGGATATCAGCAGGTAAAATCTAGCTTCTTGTCCGTGTCTTTCAGGGTCTACCTAGCCCTTGGCAACCACTATGAGGGAGTCTCACTTTCACTGCTGGAATTTTCATTTTACGTTATAAAAATACAGCAATGAGAATGAGACTCCATGGCATAAAATCTCAATTGAGAAATTCCGAGATCCCTAAAATATTAGACATTGGATTCACCTTACAGGAGGCCACCCATAAATGGAATACCAGTTCTGGTATATATGATTTTGGATCCAATGCTGTGGCCTTCCCTCTCCCAAGCCTCCAGGCAGCTTTTAACCTCCCACGGAGCCCCCCCCCTTAGCTCCCATAGTGCCCCCTCAACCTCACAGTGCTCTTAGGCCCATAGAGCCCACAGTGCCACCCTGCCTCCCAGCCTGCTGTAGAGCCTCTACGCCTCCATAGTGACACGGGGTGCCCCCAATCTCCCACAGTGCTCCTCGGCTCCCATAGTGCCTCCCCCCGCCCCAACCTCCCACAGTGGCGTACAGTGTCCTCAGTCCACCTGAGAGCCCACAGTGCCACCCTGCCTCCCAGCCTGCTGTAGAGCCTCCAGCCTTCCATAGTGTCCCTAACTTTTGACAGTGACACAGGGTGCTCCCAACCTCCCACAGTGCTCTCCAGGTCCCATACTGCCCCCCAACCTCTTATAGTGGCCTACTAAGCCCATAGTCCCCCTGAGAGCCTACAGCCCCACAGTGCCACCAGCATACTGTAGAGCCTTCAGTCCTCCATAGTAACCCTAACTTTCGACAGTGACCCGGGGTGCTCCCAACCTTCAGCAGTGCTCCCCAGGTCCCTTAGTGCCCCCCCCAAACCCTTATAGTGGCCTACAGTGACGATAGTCCACCTGAGAGCCCACAGCCCCACAGCACCACCAGCATACTGTAGAGCCTCTAGTCCTCCATAGTAACCCTAACCTCCGACAGTGATCCGGGGTGCTCCCAACCTCTGACAGTGCTCCCCAGGTCCCTTAGTGCCCCCCCAACCCCTTTAAGTGGCCTTTAGTGCCCATAGTCCACCTGAGAGCCCACAGCCCCACAGCACCACCAGCATACTGAAGAGCCTCTAGTCCTCCATAGTAATCCTAACCTCCGACAGTGATCTGGGGTGCTCCCAACCTCCGACAGTGCTCACCAGGTCCCTTAGTGCCCCCCCCAACCCCTTTAAGTGGCCTACAGTGCCCATAGTCCACCTGAGAGCCTACAGCCCCACAGCACCACTAGCATACTGTAGAGCCTCTAGTCCTCCATCGTGCCCCTGACCTTCAACAGTGACCCAGAGTGCCTCCCCAACCTCCCACAGTGCTCCCCAGGTCCCATAGTGCCCACCCACCCCAACCTCTTATAGTGGCCTACAGTGCCCATTGTCCACCTGAGAACCCACAGCCCAACAGCATCACCAGCATACTGTAGAGCCTCCAGTCCTCCATAGTGCCTCTGACCTTCAACAATGACCCAGAGTGCCTCCCCAACCTCCCACAGTGCTCCCCAGGTCCCATAGTGCCCCCTCAACCTCTTATAGTGGCCTGCAGTGCCCATTGTTCACCTGAGAACCCACAGCCCCACAGTGCCACCAGCATACTGTAGAGCCTCCAGTCCTCCATAGTGCCCCCTGACCTCCAACAGTGGCCCAGAGTGCCTCCTCAACCTTCCACAGTGCACTCCAGCCCTATTCAGAAACCTCACCCCCCCCTTACAGAGACACCAGTTCTCCCGCCAAGCCCCAGAACCCCCTCCAGAACCCCCAACCCCTCCACAGTGACACTGAGCTCAATCCAGAGCCTTGCAGCTGATGTTCCTCATTCAGAAGAATAGCGTGTGCCAAGAAAATACCACATTATGACCACTAGATGGAGCTGACACAATGCAGATAAGTATTTACAGTGAGGGAAAAAAAAGTATTTGATCAGCTGCTGATTTTGTACGTTTGTCCCACTGACAAAGAAACGATCAGTCTATAATTTTAATGGTCGGTTTATTATAACAGCGAGAGACAGAATAACATCAAAAATATCCTGAAAAACGCATTTCAAGAAAGTTATAAATTGATTTGCATTTTAATGAGTGAAATAAGTATTTGATCCCCTATCAATCAGCAAGATTTCTGGCTCCCAGGTGTCCTCTATACAGGTAACAAGCTGAGATTAGGAGCACTCTCTTAAAGGGAGTGCTCCTAATCTCAGCTTGTTACCTGTATAAAAGACAGAAGGTCTTAGACCCCCCCCCCCCCCCCCCCAGCGCTCTCACACTTTGAATGACAATTACGCTGTCATACAACACTGTACACATATGACTTTTTATCATTTTTTGAGACAGATATAGATTTCTTATGGTGGTATTTATTCACCACTGGGGAGTTTTTTTATTTTTTGCTAAACAAATGAAAAAAAAAAAAGACCGAAAAGTTTGAAAAAAAAAAAAAGTTTTTCTTGGTTTCTGTTATAAAGTCATTTTTCTCAGTGATGAGGCGGAATGTTAGTGGAATATTCGCCTTCGTAGCAGTGAAATTCGGTCTAACAGAAAGGTCTGCGGGTCGGGCCGCTCGCCCCGGGAACTCATCAAACATTCACGAGCCTGTAATATCCCTGACAAAAAAATGGCGAAATGAGACACCGACCGATCGCTTTTCATTGCTGCAAACCTCAGCGACAGGCGCTGATCTCTGCCTGGATTTGCACCTGTTTAGCTTTACAGCAATAAATCCCCCACCTTTTATTAATAAAAAAAACCCCATTGAGTGCCAGTCCAGTGACTTTGCCTAGTCTGAGATGATGTCATCAGTCTGCTGCAGGCAGGATGAAGCATTTCCTCAATCCCCCCTCCCCCACTGATCAGACTGCAACATTGTAAATTTTGTAGCAAGTCAGAAGGTGAAAGGAGGCAGCAGGGGGCTGATCTGTGTCAGACGTGTGAACACAGCCAAGAACTGCACAGACTGCGGCATCAAAATCACATCAAAGTAGTGCAGGAAAATGTATGTGTCCAAAGTCGCATGTTAGGGTTAAGGGTTAGGGTTAAATGTTAGGGTTAAATGTTAGGGTTAAATGTTAGGGTTATTGGCAATTGTTAGGGTTAGTATTCTAACAATTACAACTAACCCTAACCCTAACATTTATTCCTAACATTTAACCCTAACATTTTCTTGAATCAAATGCTTTTTATTATTTTATATGAAAACAACAATGACACAATACAGACAAAACCACAAAGATAGAAATCACACCAAACCAAAACCCCCCAAAAAAACAAAACCTCCTCCCCCCAGACCACCCCCGTTCAACAACCCCCCCCCCCCCCCCCGGCTCACTCGGAGTATATATGACACACGGAAAAAGAATAACAATATCCAGTATTACAAAGTACAAAGTACACATTGGTTGACACAATACCTAAGTCATAGATTGAAGCCGTCCAGACCAGATAACATCAAACTTATTCAGCCCATATAAAATGTATTCCTAACATTTATTCCTAACATTTATTCCTAACATTTATTCCTAACATTTAACCCTAACACGATACCTAAGTCATAGATTGAAGCCATCCAAACCAGATAACATCAAACTTATTCAGCCCATATAAAATGTATTCCTAAAATTTAACCCTAACATGTATTCCTAACATTTAACCCTAACATTTATTCTTAACATTTAACCCTAACCCTAACATTTAACCCTAACCCTAACATTTACTCCTAACATTTATTCCTAACATTTATTCCTAACATTTAACCCTAATCCCAACATTTAATCCTAAGGCCCCTTTCACACTGGGGCGGTGGGGGCGTCGGCGGTACAACAGCGCTATTTTTAGCGCTGCTGTACCGTCGTTCTTGTAGCTGTATTCGGCCGCTAGCGGTGCGGTTTTACCCCCCGCTGGCGGCCGAAAAAGGGTTAAAATCCCTCGTACAGCGCGGCTGTAGCCGCGGTATTGCCGCGGTATAGCCGCGCTGTCCCATTGATTTCAATGGGCAGGAGCGGTGAATACACCGCTCCTTCCCCGCTCCAAAAAAGCGGTTTGCAGGACTTTTTTTAACGCCCTGCCTGCGCACCGCTTCAGTGTGAAAGCCCTCGGGCTTTCACACTGAACAAACAGCGGAGGCTGTTTAGGGGCGGTTTTCAGGCGGTATTTTTAGCGAAATACCGCCTGCAAACCGCTCCAGTGTGAAAGGGGCCTAACTTTTAACCCTAACATTTATAACATTTCATCCTAACATTTAATCTAACATTTAACCCTAACATGTGACTTTGGACACGCCCCTGTACAAATTCCAGCACTACTTTGATACTACCTGAGTGCCAGAGGGTGTAAAATCGCATTAAAGTCGCACTACATGAACAGAACTGTCATACTTTCCTATTAGTATTTTATTTTAGTATTTTTTTTACCGCAATTTCGGTTTTTTTGTGCTTTTTTTTTTTTTTTTTTAGGTGGAAAATTAGTTGTTGGGCAGATTACAAAAATGCAAAACGCGGCAAAATCGTGGTAAAAACACACTACATGCTTTTCTGCAGCTTCTCCATTAAAGTCTATTGAACCAAAAACGCAAAAAAACCGCACCCTTTTGCATTTGAAAAAGTACCCGGACCCTTCCCAAAAACGCAGAGGCACAAAAATGCATTGATGTGACCGTGTTCCATAGGAACCCGTGTTAAAAATAGAGTGTGAAAAAACGCATTGGTGTGAATGGAGCTTAAGGCTCAAGTTCACACTGAGGCGACCTGTCAGGTGACTTAGCCGCCCGCCAAGTCGCATTCTATTCAGTACAGAGGAACCGTTCTAAGAGGAGCGACTCAAGTCGCTTCGACTTAGGAAAAGGTTTCTGTACTACTTGGGGGGCGACTTCAGAGCGACTTGCATTGACTTCCATACAGAAGCCGCGCTGAAATCACGCTGTGCGGGGCGGCTTTAGAATCGGGCGGCTTTGAAGTGTGAACTGAGACTAAGCCCGGTCTATACAAAATCGCACCCCGAAGTCGCCAAAAGTAGTACAGGAACCACTTTTGGGAACCGGTGCGGCACAGCAAAATGCGGTGTCGCACTGATTCGGAACGGTGCCATCGCCGGCAATTGCCTGCCGGTTTGGCATGCGATTTGACATTTCAAATCGCATGCCAAATCGCATCGATGTGAACCAGGGCACAAGCTGGATTTCAGGAACCAGGTTCACAACTAACAGACACTCAGCGGTCAAGCCTGATTTCAGCTTTCAGCCGGTGTGTGGTAGCTCGGCGTACGCCCTGGTTCACGCCTTACGCAGACTGCGATTGATGCGTTTTCACAGTGCGTTTTGCGACTTTTTTCTCATGCGTTTTTGATGCTTTTTAATGCGTTTTGCATTTTTTTGGGAGCTGTCTGTTGTCTTGCAGCAAAAAAAAAAAAAAAAAGCAACAGAAACGCATAAAAAAAATGCAAGTACTGCGTTTTTGATGCATTTCCGTTTCAATTGAAGCCTATAGAAGCAAAAAAATGCAACCCCTGGAGGGGGGGGGGGGGTGCCTGACCGTTTCCAAAAAAACGCACTGTTGCTAAATGCACAGATGTGAATGTGACCCATAAGGGAAACCATGCTAAGTGGACTGTAGTGCGTTTCTGCAAAACTAAAAAAAACGCACTGAAAAACGCATAGGTGTGAAGCAATCCCAGACCAGCTTCTCATTTACCTCCTCGCTGCCTCTGCTGGACGATGAGCACGTGGATCAAGTTGGCGGCGCTGTGCAGCAGGTGCGGGTCGCACATCCGCAGCAGCTGCAGGGCGTAGTTGGCTTTGGTCCAGTAGGACCCGTCCTTCACCCAGTCCCAGGTCTCCGCCATGAACTGCTGCAGCTGCCGCCCGTCCAGCCCCCGGTCCGAGCCGGCGGTGGCGAGGTCCCGCGCCAGGCCGGGGCTGATCTGGGACCGGCTGTAGGTGAAATCCTTCCCCAGCGCCGGCTGGAGCGCCTTCTCCAGGAACGCCAGCAGGTCGGCGCTCTTCATCCGCCGCACCACCCCGAACAGGAACCTCCTCTGGGATCGGTTGCCGGCCCGCGGGAACCATTCTTTGGCGGCGGCCACTCGGGCGGCCAGGACGCAGGTCTCGCAGGCCCGGCAGAGGGGCACCTTGGAGGTCCGGTTCTCGCAGCGGAGGTCCGGGGCAAAACGCACGTCCAGTTCTGAGACTCCCATGGCGGTCGACGGCGTTTAAAGGGACAGGCCTCTCGCCTTTTTTTTTTTTCTTTAATTCTCAAAATAAATAAATAAATAAATAAATTCCTAACAGATTTTCGCCACGGCGGCGAGCGCGCCCATTGCGGGCCGGGGGAAATCAGCGCCGTTGGCCTGGCTCTGCCTGTCACAGGTTCAATCCCGGAGCTGCTGCTGTTTTCACAACTTTCTCCCTATTGTTGTGCGACTCCAAGGAGACGGAGAGTGATGCCATTGTCCCAGTGCAGGCGCCCCGCCAGGGGAGGTACCGTAATCACTGGAGTAGAAGGACCAGTCCATTACCAAAGGAGGAAGTGGGAGGCAGCATGTGGCCGGTGTATTAAAATATATGTGAACCTTCTCCTTGTAAAACAACCCATTCAGTTTAACCCTTTCATGCCTAAGCCTACTTCTGAAATTTGTTGCTTACAAGTTAAAATCTATAATTTTTTGCTAGAAAATTACTTAGAACCCCAAAACATTATATATACATATACATATACATATATATATATATATATACATACATTCATACATACATATACATACACACATATATATATATATATATATATATATATATATTTTTTAGCAGAGACCCTAGAGAATAAAATGGTGATCATTGCAATATTTTATGTCACACGGTATTTGCCCAGCAGTCTTTCAAAACATTTTTTGGGGGGGAAAAAAAAGACACTTTTCATGAATAAAAAAAATAAATAAATAAACAGTAAAGTTTGCCCATTTTTTTTGTATAATGTGAAAGATGATGTTATGCCGAGTAAATAGATACCCAACATGTCACGCTTTGAAATTGCGCATCCTCAGCACAGGGATGGTGGGAACCCCTCATAATGGGCACAGCGGGTGTACAGACCCGGGAACTCAGCACAGGGATGGTGGGAACCCCTCATAATGGGCACAGCGGGTGTACAGACCCGGGAACTCAGCACAGGGATGGTGGGAACCCCTCATAATGGGCACAGCAGGTGTACAGACCCGGGAACTCAGCACAGGGATGGTGGGAACCCCTCATAATGGGCACAGCGGGTGTACAGACCCGGGAACTCAGCACAGGGATGGTGGGAACCCCTCATAATGGGCACAGCGGGTGTACAGACCCGGGAACTCAGCACAGGGATGGTGGGAACCCCTCATAATGGGCACAGCGGGTGTACAGACCTGGGAACTCAGCACAGGGATGGTGCGAACTACTATGCAAGTGCCAGTTCATCAGTTCTGTTGTGCGGGGCCTCTTGTTCCAAAAGCCTCTGTCCAATTGTTCGAAGACCTTAAAAATGGGGATGGCTTTTGTGGTTGCGGCTACAAATTGAGGGGGGGGGGGGTTGTAATTTTAAGTGAGTGTAGTTAATAGTAGGAGTGGTCAGTGGGAGCTGTCTCCCTGGATTTCATTTGGAAAATCTGGTAACCTTATGTTACACGGCTGAGACTGATCATGTGATCCTTCCACCAAGCAGTCTGCTTGAGAAAATGTGTGACGACTGCATTAGTATTTACCGAGCAGAAGCAGGTAAGAATCTGCAGTAAAGCTCGTCAAATCATAGTTACATAGTATTACATAGTAGGTGAGGTTGAAAAAAGACACAAGTCCATCAAGTCCAACCTATGTGTGTAATTATGTGTCAGTATTACATTGTATATCCCTGTATGTTGCGGTCATTCAGGTGCTTATCTGAGACCACCGCCTGTGGAAGGGAATTCCACATCCTTGCCGCTCTTACAGTAAAGAACCCTCTACGTAGTTTAAGGTTAAAACTCTTTTCTTCTCATTTTAATGAGTGGCCACGAGTCTTGTTAAACTCTCTTCTGCGAAAAAGTTTTATCCCTATTGAGGGGTCACCAGTACAGTATTTGTAAATTGAAATCATATCCCCTCTCAAGCGTCTCTTCTCCAGAGAGAATAAGTTCAGCGCTCGCAACCTTTCCTCATAACTAAGATCCTCCAGACCCTTTATTAGCTTTGTTGCCCTTCTTTGTACTCGCTTCATTTCCAGTACATCCTTCCTGAGGACTGGTGCCCACAACTGGACAGCATACTCCAGGTGCGGCCGGACCAGAGTCTTGTAGAGCGGGAGAATTATCGTTTTATCTCTGGAGTTGATCCCCCTTTTAATGCCAATATTCTGTTTGCTTTGTTAGCAGCAGCTTGGCATTGCATGTCATTGCTGAGCCTATCATCTACTAGACCCCCAGGTCCTTTTCCATCCTAGATCCCCCCAGAGGTTCTCCCCCCAGTCTATAGATTGCATTCAGATTTTTGCCATCCAAATGCATTATTTTACATTTTTCTACATTGAACCTCATTTTCCATGTAGTCGCCCCTCCCCCATTAATTTGTTCAGGTCTTTTTGCAAGATTTCCACATCCTGCGGAGAAGTTATTGCCCTGCTTAGCTTAGTATCGTCTGCAAATACAGAGATGGAACTGTTTATCCCATCCTCCAGATCGTTTATGAACGAATTAAATAGGATTGGTCCCAGCACAGAACCCTGGGGAACCCCACTACCCACCCCTGACCATTATGAGTACTCCCCATTTATCACCATCCTCTGAACTCGCCCTTGTAGCCAGTTTTCAATCCATGTACTCACCCTATGGTCCATGCCAATGGACTTTATTTTGTACAGTAAACGTTTATGGGGAACTGTGTCAAATGCTTTTGCAAAATCCAGATACACCACGTCTACGGGCCTTCCTTTATCTAGATGGCAACTCACCTCCTCATAGAAGGTTAATAGATTGGTTTGGCAAGAACGATTCTTCATGAATCCATGCTGATTACTGCTAATGATATCATTCTTATTACTAAAATCTTGTATATAGTCCCTTATCATCCCCTCCAAGAGTTTACATACTATTGATGTTAGGCTAACTGGTCTGTAATTCCCAGGGATGCATTTTGGGCCCTTTTTAAATATTGGTGCTACATTGGCTTTTCTCCAATCAGCTGGTACCATTCCAGTCAGTAGACTATCTGTAAAAATTAGGAACAACGCTCTGGCAATCACTTGACTGAGTTCCCTAAGTACCCTCGGATGCAAGCCATCTGGTCCCGGTGATTTATTAATGTTAAGTTTCTCAAGTCTAATTTTAATTCCGTCCTCTGTTAACCATGTAGGTGCTTCCTGTGTTGTGTCATGAGGATAAACACTGCAGTTTTGGTTACTGAAGCCCCCCGATTCACTCGTGAAGACTGAGGAGAAGAATACATTCAATACCTTTGCCACCTCCCCATCCTTTGTAACCAGATGTCCTTCCTCATTCTTTATGGGGCCAATATGGTCTGTCCTCCCTTTTTTACTGTTTACATACTTAAAGAATTTCTTGGGATTTTTTTTGCTCTCCTCCGCTATGTGTCTTTCATGTTCTATCTTAGCTGTCCTAATTGCACCCTTACATTTCTTGTTGCATTCTTTATAACGTCTGAATGCTGATGATGATCCCTCATCCTTGTATTTTTTGAAGGCCTTCTCCTTTGCTATTATATGCATTTTTACATTGGAGTTAAGCCATCCAGGATGTTTGTTCGCTCTTTTAAATTTATTACCCAATGGGATACATTGGCTAATGCCCTTATTTAATATGCTCTTAAAGCAAACCCATCTCTCCTCCGTATTCTTTGTTCCTAATATTTTATCCCAATTTATGCCTTTTAGCAAGGTTTGTAGTTTAGGGAAGTTGGCTCTTTTGAAATTCAGTGTCTTTGTGTTCCCTTTATGTTTCCTATTTGTGTGATTTATACTGAAACTAATTGACCTGTGATTGCTGTTACCTAAATTGCCCCGTATTTCCACATCCGTGATCAGGTCTGTATTGTTGGTAATCAGTAGATCCAGTAATGTTTTATTTCTTGTTGGTGCGTCTACCATCTGACCCATAAAATTGTCCTGCAAGACATTAAGGAACTGGCGAGCCTTAAATGAATGCGCGGTTCCCTCCGCCCAGTCTATGTCTGGATAATTGAAATCCCCCATTATGATAACACTTCCCATCCTTGCTGCTAATCCAAATTGTGATAGGAGATCCGTCTCCACTTCCTCCCTCAGGTTAGGGGGCCTATAGCATACTCCCAGTATTATTTTCCCCTTAGCTTCATCCCTTTGGAGCTCTACCCATAAAGATTCCACCTCCTCTCTAGCTCCCTCATCGATGTCATCTCTCACATTCACTTGTACATTATTCTTGATATATAAGCATACCCCTCCCCCTTTTTTACCCTCTCTATCCTTGCGGTATAGGGTATACCCTTGAATGTTTGCCAGGCAATCATGAGAGCTGTTGAACCAGGTCTCTGAAATTCCCACAAAAACCAAATCCTCCTCGTACAACAGTATCTCTAGTTCACCCATCTTGTCCGCCATGCTCCTGGCATTGGTGAACATGCCACATAGTTTAGACCGGTCGCATATTGTCCTCGTATTGGGTGTTTTGAGATTGCAACGAGGACTTGCTACTATACTCGCCTTGTGTTTTTGTGCTTTGGTTAACCTACCACTAATGCACCCAATACTACCCTCTGGAATATCTTCCGCGCTGGCTATCTCTGCCTCGTCGCACTATAGTTGCAATGGAGGACATTTTTGGCATTTATACAGACTTTTGTTAAAATGTACCTATCATGTTACACGTGCATTGTCATTTGTTTGCCTTTAAATAATTTTTCTCTTTACTCACTCTGTACCTAGGGGGCGCTCTGTGCAGTTAGTCCCACCCATCTTAGCTCCACCCCCTGTGTGCTGTATTCTGCTGGAGCTACACACACTATGATTTTTTTTTTTTTTTTACCTATCATATGTTCTTCTGTTATGATCTGCACAATTTTTTGGATTAAAGCTTGCTATGATCTGCAGGATGTCATTTGGATTGTCTGCCAAGCTACTGAGACTGTAAGTTGAGCTATCTCACCACAACAAGATCACAATTTCAGTGCTTAGATTGCTGAAGGACAAGGCTTGAACCAATTTCAAATCTATAGAAGCAATGAGTGATACACTCGGTAGGCATCGATCGTGTTTATTACAAAATAGATTAATAAAAACATGAACAGTATAAAGGACATTGTGATAATACATCCTGGATAAATACCATTTCAGCCCTGACTTGAGGCCGGCACAAGGGGTGTACATTATATATCGAGGTTGCTATCTATCTATATATATATATATATATATATATATATATATATATATATATATTGTAATAGTCCCTGTCACTGGGAAAAGGGATGGGATCTCTAACCCTGTGTCCATGTCTTATGGAGAGCCAGCAGGTTGTGTGCCCAGGTGCACACAGCCCATATAACGAGGGGCTAGTGAGAGCAGAGGTGGAGGAAGGTGGAGTGTGTGTAGCTTGTTGCTACTGCTGTGTGAAGACAGACCTGTGTCTGGAGAGTGGTCTGCCCTGTGGGAGTCTGCAGCCTATGTAAAGGGGATTCTTTGCCCAGGGACTGGGAAAGGCTGGCCAGCCTTGAGAGTCGGGGAGACTGAGGAAGCCAGTGAGTCCAGGGGGCTGTAAAGAATTGGCAAATCTGTTGATAGCAAGCAGAGGAACTGCTGACAAGAGAGCCAGGTGGCTTGGTATGTTTTCCTTATTTTTGGAGTGCTTAATGAAGTTAAACCCCTGCGTGGGAATCCTGAATGGACCTTTTTGCTTTTGTTTTTCGGTTTAATAAACGTGGGCTACCAGGCCCTTAACTATAATGCCTGTCTGATGTGGACTCACTGCACTAAAAACGCATTTATCGCTTGAGCTAAATACCCCAAACATTACAAGTGGTGTTTGAATGCGGGCAGACAGACGGTGAAGTCCGGGTCTCTGCGCCAGTAGTGAGTCATTTCAGGAATTGCTGCTAGCGGTGTGTGGCAGCCAGGCAAACTGCATTGCGCAGAAGTTAAATTGATGAACTGTGTTTGTGTGCATGAGACAGCACAATCTGTGTGTGCACTGTGCAGGTGAGGAAAGCTTGCATGAAGTGAAAAGCAACTTGCTTTAAAGTAACAGTGCTTCATTTTTTGCTGGAAAGCGCAAAAGTGTGGTGGAGTGACTGCAGAGATGAAGCAAGAGTTTGAGCCTGCCGGAGAATATTGCAGACTGTTTTTTGCTACACTTAAAGGGGAAGTGCATGCTGTTGCCCCTGGCAACGCTGGTGCAAGCAGGCCAGCTATTAAGGTGCAAAGTCCCAAGCTTACAAGAGGATGCAATTTGGGAAGCCCTGTCAAGGCTCTGAAGCAAGAGCGCTGTTTTCGGTGCAGAGAGTGGGGGCATGTTATCTCCAAGTGCCCTTTGTCTCAGTCTCCAATACAAGGCGACACGGCCAGACAGAGGTCTGCAACAATGTTTAGAAAGCCTGATTTAAGTCCCAGGAGTGTCCAAAAGGCTTATCAGAAGTTTGACAAGTATGTGGTTGCCCGTAGCAATGGCAGTGATGTCAAGTCTGTGGACTACGCGAGAAACGTATTGCCGACAGAGGATCGTGGCATGTTTAAAGCAACAATGCTTCAAGGAGCGCAAAGTCGCTGCTTTTGGGAGAGTCAGCAAAGTACAGCTGGAAGAGTGCCATCTCCCTTAGCAACAAGGGATCGGGTGTTAACCGGAAGGAGGAGATACAGTGGAGATGTGGAGCGGCATCCCATTAAAGATATGTGTAAAAATGTACCATGCCTGGAATGTGGTCAACTGGGGCATGAAATTTTTTCTTGTCCCAGGTTATGGAACATGCCTGGAGATGTGGTTACTGGGCAGAAGTCTTTGTCTGCAAGCCCAGATTTTTGTGCAAACCTATTTTCAGTCACCTCTGGCAACAGTGAGGAAGTACCTGTTGTGCCTGCAGGGGGTGCTAAGGAGTCAGAAGTGGCTGCTGCAGTTTCATCCCATGGCCACCAGGGAGAGTTAGTCAGTAAAAGTGTGATAAAGGATAGACAACGTACTCAAATGAAGCCAGAGTTACCTGCTACAGATTATGGTAAGACTGTTGCAGTTTGCGGGACTGATCCCAGTGAAGTGGGAGTATATCCGGCTGGGAGATCAGCAGAAGTGGTAAAAATGGACTTGCTGCAGTTTGCTACCCCGAGTAGTGGGGAGACACAGGTTGAAGCTCAACCTGCAGCAAGGTTAAGAACTCAAAAAGACTGGACTCTGTATGTACCTGGTGTAATCCACCAGAGTGCTGGAAGTGGTAACCTAGGGGTGACCAATACAGTTTGTGTGCCAGGTTCCCTAGTGACAGGTGCTACAGAGATGCCCAGGGAAACCTCCCAGGAGCCCGCAGTGGTGAGGCACATGGTTTCCCAGGACAACTGTGGAGCCGCCCTAGTGGGCAAAAGAATGCCTTTGGAGAGGAAGGGTGGTGTGCTGAGCGTTACACGGGGTGCTGTGTGTTCTGACCAAAGACAGCCTGTTAAAGCTTATAACACTGCTATGTCTATGGCTGATGATACATGTACTTATTGTGATGTATTCAAAAGTAATGATGATGTTGAAAAGTGTATTACTGACAATGTTGATGGTTTGGTGTCTCCCATGGTAACCACAGGTAGTGCAGCAGAGTTGTCCCAGGAAATCTCAGGAGGACTCCCAGTGTTGGAGCCGGCGGGGCTCCAGGACAGCTCTGATACTGCGCAGGTGGAAAACAATGGGAAAATAGCTCAAATGAGGGAGTATGTATTATCACAATCTGATGTGGTTGACAGTGACTGGTGCAGATTGTCTGCTGCTAAACCACTCTGTCCACCTGTGTCTCCATGGGCAGAGGGAGCAGTGCTACAGAGTGCTGATGACTGGAGCACAGACAGGATAGACTGGGATAGTCTCGCCATTAAGGTGATAGCGTGGTGGAAAGAAATTTCTGAAGGTAATAGTAAGCTGGACACTATTGCTGCTGTGACAAATGGAGAGGCTGCAAAGCCAGTAGACACAGGTGCGTTGGCTGTTGCAGAACTTAACCCCCTCCAGGCGGAAGGATCGGAAAAGGGTGGATATATAGCAGAAGTTTTGTCCACAGCAAAAGAGATGAGTCATGTTGAGTGCCAGGATGATGGGATAATGGATGGGGACTTGGAAGGGCTCAGTGTTGCTGAAAATGAGACAATGAGTGTGACACATGCATTTAGCGATGCTCATTGGGAGCCGCAAGCTTTGTCAGTGGCCTCTGAGGTGGAGGTCTCTTTGAGTGTCTCAGCCTCTCAAGCCTTAGCAAATGAGCCCCTCCACGTCGTTAGTAAGGGAAAAGTCCCTAGAGTTCTGTGTTTAGATGTGGCATGTCTAGAAATAACTGAGATGTTGTTGGAATTGGTGAAAATCTTTCCGCTGTATACCTGCATGTATCCACCGCAGATGGGCGACCTGGTACTGCGTAGTACCAATCAGTGGAGACACGTGGTACAGGCGATGTTAAGCAAGGTTGATAAAAATTGGTTACTGCAATGTTGGTTACTTTTGCAGAAAGTGGTCTCGCAGTTCTCTGCGAGAGTGCTTCCAGCGACAGTTATGTGCAGAAGGCGTTCAGGGGAACTGCTAAAGGAATCAGAAATGATAGACATAGTAGAAGTCTCTCCGTATGCTGGTGTGATGAGGTGCATTCCTGCTGGTGCGATCCGAGGTGCAGCTGAGCAGTGGTTGGTACATGGCGCGTGTGCTGTCTCACCCGCTGGACCTCGTGAAAGGGAAGGGCCCGGAAAAGAGGCAGCAGTAGTGGGAATTCAATCCATCACTCGCAGGGAGGTGCAGTTTGAGGTACCCGGAGACACTTTGACAGGAAATGGCAGTGTTGGTAACTGTAATGAAAAAGTGTATGAGAAGCACTGTAGAGCACTGTCGGACAACTCAGAGGTATTGGTTGAGGTACCAATGGACACAGAAATGGTTAAAGAGATTGGTGTGGAAAAATGTGGCGCAAAATGTGTGTTGGTAGGACAGTCGCTATTGGAGTGTTGGACAACCGGGAGCGATGTGAAACTGCGGGAATGTCCCATAGGGAGTAACTGCTTGCCTGTAGATGGTCCCTCCCTAGACCCTGTCCTAGCAAACCAGGTGACAAGAGGTCTTGATGATGATGATAATATTGAATTAAATAACCCCTTGTGGAACATTGCTATCGAGGTTAAACAGAAGTATGTGGTGTTGATCTCAGATGATTTGGTTGCCAAGGGTAACCACACAGGGGTTAGTGAACCTGATAAACAGATGTTGTTGGTTAGGGTTGCGTCAGGTAGTGAGAGGGGTCAGTCCCTGACAGATTTCATGGAAATGGGTCCCCAACAGTCCCAGGAGAGTAGGTCTGTGGGAGGGAAAAGGAGGATCCCGTGGCCAGAAGGTGGAAGGGATAGAGAGATTAGTGGGAGCCCATGGTTCAAGGTGAAGTGCTGGTGGAAACATACCCGGAAAAAGAAATGGGCCTACACAGCGAATGGCTGGCACAGAGGTGTCCCATTCTTAGTGACTGGTTTATGTGTTCCTCCCTCCGGTGCGAAACAAGGGGGGAGTATAGGGAAATGTAGGACCCTGTTAAGATCCAGGGTGGGACGTACCTGGAAGCGCACCCGGAAAAAAGGTTGGGCCTACGTGGCTGACAGCCAGCACAGAGGTGTCCCAACCATGACGGGTGCTGGTGTTCCTCCCTCCGGATCGAAACAAAGGGGGGGGATATGTAATAGTCCCTGTCACTGGGAAAAGGGATGGGATCTCTAACCCTGTGTCCATGTCTTATGGAGAGCCAGCAGGTTGTGTGCCCAGGTGCACACAGCCCATATAACGAGGGGCTAGTGAGAGCAGAGGTGGAGGAAGGTGGAGTGTGTGTAGCTTGTTGCTACTGCTGTGTGAAGACAGACCTGTGTCTGGAGAGTGGTCTGCCCTGTGGGAGTCTGCAGCCTATGTAAAGGGGATTCTTTGCCCAGGGACTGGGAAAGGCTGGCCAGCCTTGAGAGTCGGGGAGACTGAGGAAGCCAGTGAGTCCAGGGGGCTGTAAAGAATTGGCAAATCTGTTGAGAGCAAGCAGAGGAACTGCTGACAAGAGAGCCAGGTGGCTTGGTATGTTTTCCTTATTTTTGGAGTGCTTAATGAAGTTAAACCCCTGCGTGGGAATCCTGAATGGACCTTTTTGCTTTTGTTTTTCGGTTTAATAAACGTGGGCTACCAGGCCCTTAACTATAATGCCTGTCTGATGTGGACTCACTGCACTAAAAACGCATTTATCGCTTGAGCTAAATACCCCAAACATTACAATATATATATATATTGTAATAGTGAGAGTCCCTGTCGCTATAAAAATGGGGTTAAAGTGGACATAGGGTATGCACATTTGCTTGAGGCAAGGCTTCAGAGCATAAATGTGGACTGGAGAAAACTGCTTTTGCAGCTTTCTCCAGGTTTTGAGATCCACCAGCAGATTGACTGGTCAGGTGTGTGTTGGGCTATTTGTAGACACCTGACCATAGTTCTGGGCTCCACCCTCCCGAGGAGTCCAGGCAAGCAAGGGAGAAGTGTGCATGTCTGCACAGGTCTGTCAGAGTAGACAGAGGGTTCAAGCCTATGGGCTGGAAAAGGAAGCTGGAAAAGAGTGCTGAGGTACTGGGTGTACAGGAACTCTGTTATAGAGCCGAGAGGGCTGAAGCATAAGTTTGAGCAGCAGTGCTGCTAAAGAGAGCCAGGTGGCTTGGTATTTCTGATTGAACTTACATTGTTGCTGTGGAAAGCTGAAACCCCTGTGTGGGCAACACTTCTGTTATCGGACATTTTCTTTCTTTAATAAAAGTGGGCCGACAAGCCCTTAAAACTGCGTATCTGGCGTGGACTCGGCTCACTGGTAAGCTCTACCTTTAAGCTAAACCAACCCCCGATGTTACAAGTGGTGGAGAATGCGGGCAGAAGACGGTGGAATCCGGGTCCTTGCTCCACAGTGAGTTCAAGTCAGGAACTATTGGCTGTGTGTGGAAGTGCAGCCAGGCAAAAGGCATTGTGTGTTGCAGGTGGTGTACCTGTGAATGAAAAGTCAAACTTATTTTTTTTTTGCTATGAACTGTGTATGTGTGCATGAGACAGCACAATCTGTGTGTGCACTGTGCAGGTGAGGAAATCTTGCATGAAGTGAAAAGCAACTTGCTTTAAAGTAACAGTGCTTCATTTTTTTTGCTGGAAAGCGCAAAAGTGTGGTGGAAGTGAGCTCAGCGTGGCCTGAGAAGATGTCGCCACCTAGGAGGGCCAGTCCAGAAGGCCTAGTGATGTGCGATGCAGTAAATGAATGGTTCAAGCGGAATCGCAAAGAGTGGGCCGCAGTGCAAGGGGCTGAGATTGTGGCCTCTGACTATGTGCAACCCATGCTACCTACAGAGGAGGTTGGGGACTTCCTGAAAAAATTTGAAAAAGTTGCTGTAAGGAGAAAATGGCCTAGGGATCGGTGGCCAAAATTGCTGCAACCCTTGTTACGGATAGAGTTCCGGTCGGTTTACCATTTAATGGATTGGGAACAGGATGACTACTGCAAGTTTAAAGAGGAAATTCTTCTTAGAGGAGTGTTCCAGCGTATCATGGACCACCAGCAATGCTCCAGGATGGGAGAGGTGTCACCGGAAGACCAAGATTTTGGAAATGCAGAGAAACGCGAAGT
Organism: Aquarana catesbeiana; assembly: GCF_042186555.1. Lineage (NCBI taxonomy): Eukaryota > Metazoa > Chordata > Amphibia > Anura > Ranidae > Aquarana > Aquarana catesbeiana. The sequence goes on from NC_133335.1 coordinate 239,688,230, forward strand.
TTCGTGTCATGGCCGCTTAGGGAAAGTGGTCAGCCCAGAAAGGAGGGTGCAACAGTCTACATCCTGCATGAGGTATAGCCAACCAGTTTTGGAGTGCAAGTCTGCTGTTATCCCTAGCAACAGGAATCGTGTGTTGCCTACAGGGGGCATCAGTGGGTCTAGAAAGGCTGCAGTATTGCTCCGTGACCACATGGGGGCGTCAGCCTGTGGAGACACCACAGATGAAAGACATCGCACTCAAGTGAAGGCTATGACACCAGCTGCAGGAACTGGTAAGACTGTTTCAGTTTATGATGCTGAACCCGGCGAAGTGGGAGTATGTCCAGTGGGGAGATCCGCAGTACAAATGGACATAGACTTGCTGCAGTGTGCTACCCAGAGCAGTGGGGAGGCACAGCGTAAAGCCCAAGTAGCTGCAGGGCTAAAGACTGGAAAGGACATGGGGACTCTGCAAGTGCCTGCTATAATCCAGCAGATGGCTGGAAAAATGGAGCTAGGGGTGACTAAAACAGTGTTGGTGCCATGTTCCCTAGTTACAGGTGCTGCAGGGTTGCCCAGGGAAACTTCCAAGGAGCTCGCAGTGACGGAGCAGAGAGTTTCCCAGGTCAGCTATGGAGCTGCCCAAATAGGTAAGAGTGCCCCTTTACAGAGAGCAGGCGCTGTGAAGAGTCACTCAGAGGTTATGGTGGCTCATAGACAACCCATAAAAACGGCAGTTGTGTCTACATGCAATGAAAAGGCTAATGATTGTTTTGACAAAAGTGTTACTATGGGTAAAAGTGATGTGGATTGTAATGACATTGAAACATGTATTTCTTGTAATGTCATATCTGAGAGTGAGGTTGGTAATGTGTTCACTACCAATGATGAGAGTAGATCTCACGTGACAGGCGGAGGCATAGGATTGTCCATGGAGGTCTCAGGGGGTCTCCATGTGATGAAGCCAGAGTCTGTCCAGGATGGTTCTGGTCCTACTCTGGTGGAACAAGGTTGGACTGAGTCACACAGTGAGTGTGTGTGGGCACAACCTGACAACACTAAGTGTAGCCCAGTTGGCAAGGGGTTAATTCAGCCTGTAAAAGCTGAGAGTTCAAAGCTAGATGTGTTTGTAGCGCCACCAGAGCAAGGTGGTCAAAATAAGGCATTGCACATTGCCTTGGTTGAGGATGCAATTTCTCAAGTTGATATGAGTAAAAAAATATTGTCACAATGTGAGGTAGATAGAAGTGACAAGTGTGCTGTTTTGGCTAGTGAATCCCAGGTTCCTGTGGGGCCTTCTAGAGCAGTTGATGCAGCGCTGTGGAGCACTGGTGATGGAACCACAAGGGACTGGGATGATTGGTGCAAGGAAACACTTGCGGCGCTGGGCCAAGTGACAAAGAATTATGAAACAATGATGTGTAACAAAGGTGTGGACAGAACACCTGCTATGCCCATTGGAGGGGTCACAGAATGGCCGATGCTCATGGGTACACTAGCCCCTGTAAAGACTGAGGCCCTCCAGTCTGAAGGAACGGTTCTGGGCGCAGGCATGGCAGATGGGTTGTCCACAACCCAGCAACTAAGTAATAGCAAGTGTCAAGGTGACAATGTGACTATTGTTGACCTGCAGAGGCTCATTGTTGAGTTGGAGGGGAAGAGGAGACATGTGGCTGACAGTGCTCCAGGGGAGCAACAGGCAGTGATGGTGAGTACCTCCAAAGAGGTGGAGGTCTCTTCCAAGGTCTCAACCTCTCAGACTACAGTGGATGAGCCCCTCCATGTCTCGGAGGAGGGAAAGGTCCCTAAAGAGGTCACAAATTTAGACTTGGAATGTATTGAAATGACAGAAACTTTACTTGAAATGCTGGAGTTGGCAAAAACACGCTCACTGTACACTTGGGTGTCTCCATCGTGGTCGGACCAGGTGGTGCTGCGTAGTACCAATGGGTGGAGCCAGGTGATACAGGCGGTGCTGGAAAACCTTGCCCAAGAGTGGAATTGGTGGAACCAATGTTTATTAACCATTTGGCACAGGATCTCTCGATTCCCGGTGAGAGTACTTCCAGTTGTTGATTGGTATGGAGGTCGCTCAGGGAAACTGTTGGAGATATCAGAGGTCTCTCCGCTTGGTGCAGTGACTGAGAACATCTTTGCTGGTGCAGTCCGAGGTGCGGCTGAGCAGTGGTCAGTAGAGGGCGCAGACACTGTCTCACCTGCTAGACCTCATGAAAAGGAAGGGCCCAGAATGGACGCGGCAGTAGTCGAGATGCTTTCGGTCACTGGCCAAGAGGTACAGGTTAAGGTACCCGGAGACACTGTAGGAGAAAGTGCTGAAGGTTGCTGTAGCAATGTAATGTGTACACCAGTTGGCATTATCGCAGTAAGGAATGATTTGTGCTTGGGTCTGTGTTTGTTAGGACAGCCGCCCATGGAGCGTTGGACAGCAGGTGAGGTGGAGCTTGGTGATAGTTCCATGGAGCATAGTCACTCGCCTGTGTGTGGTCCCTCCTCAGGACAGGTCCTAACAAACTCTGAAAAAAGCACTGGTGGTATCGGAAGTTGGAATCTCAAAATTGGTGATCTGATGATTGGTGCTGTTAATAATGACGTGGTTGCCATAGACAACCAGAGAAAGATATTAGAACCTATAGTGAAGGTTAAAGCTGATGTCAGTGAGTTGAAAGAAAGGATCAGGGAAAGCAGAGTTTCCCCTAGAAAGATGAATAAGCCCAGGCACCCAAAAAGAAGAGGGAGAAGGCTGAGTATAGGGAAATGTAGGACCCTGTTAAGATCCAGGGTGGGACGTACCTGGAAGCGCACCCGAAAAAAAGGTTGGGCCTACGTGGCTGACAGCCAGCACAGAGGTGTCCCAACCATGACGGGTGCTGGTGTTCCTCCCTCCGGATCGAAACAAAGGGGGGGGATATGTAATAGTGAGAGTCCCTGTCGCTATAAAAATGGGGTTAAAGTGGACATAGGGTATGCACATTTGCTTGAGGCAAGGCTTCAGAGCATAAATGTGGACTGGAGAAAACTGCTTTTGCAGCTTTCTCCAGGTTTTGAGATCCACCAGCAGATTGACTGGTCAGGTGTGTGTTGGGCTATTTGTAGACACCTGACCATAGTTCTGGGCTCCACCCTCCCGAGGAGTCCAGGCAAGCAAGGGAGAAGTGTGCATGTCTGCACAGGTCTGTCAGAGTAGACAGAGGGTTCAAGCCTATGGGCTGGAAAAGGAAGCTGGAAAAGAGTGCTGAGGTACTGGGTGTACAGGAACTCTGTTATAGAGCCGAGAGGGCTGAAGCATAAGTTTGAGCAGCAGTGCTGCTAAAGAGAGCCAGGTGGCTTGGTATTTCTGATTGAACTTACATTGTTGCTGTGGAAAGCTGAAACCCCTGTGTGGGCAACACTTCTGTTATCGGACATTTTCTTTCTTTAATAAAAGTGGGCCGACAAGCCCTTAAAACTGCGTATCTGGCGTGGACTCGGCTCACTGGTAAGCTCTACCTTTAAGCTAAACCAACCCCCGATGTTACAATATATATATATATATATATATATATATATATATATATATATATATATATATATATATATATATATATATATATATATATAATTTATATATTTATAAAAAAAAGTGAAACAAAAAAATGGAGGCATAACCCATACCAGCCATTCAAATGCTAGCTGCCATATTCAGTATTATAGTATAGCAGTAGCAGCAGCAAATTAAATCTGTAGTTAGTCCGAGCCACAGCCAAGACCGATCCGAAGCACAGAGTAGCCAAAGGGCTAGATTTGGGCAGAGTGATTCATTATAGCAATTCGAATCATTTGGATCAGTTCAGAGAGATAAGTCGAATCACTGAATTCGACTCACGACTCATTTCCTCCAAGCTAAGATTAATTGATCATAACTTCAGTCCCGGGATACACTCAGTCAGTACAGTCAGCATATTAGATGTTAAGTAACTTTTAGACATGTGCAATTCATTTAGTTCCGGAAGTTCAGAAGCTCGGAAATGTAGAAATTCTAAAATTTGAAAATCCGAAAATAAGAATGAAAATCAAAAAATTCAAAAGAATGAAAATCCGAAAATTCAAAAACCCGAAAATCTGAAACAATAACTAACTAATAATTACTATTAAATTATAGTTACATTGGAATTTTCTTTCAAATTTGGCTGTTAGTGAACGTAACGAGTACGAATTTATCCAAAGTTACGAATCATCTGAAATAACAAACGCCGTATCTATTTAGTAGTTATTATTAGTTAGTTATTATTTTGAATTTTACTGATTTTATTTCTTTATTTCAGATTTTCAAATTTTTGAATTTAGGAATTTTCCGAATTCCAAAAATTTGAAAATTCGGAAATTCAGAAATTTGAAAATTCGGAAATTTGAAAATTCGGAAATTTGGAAATCTGAAAATTCTAAAATTCTAAAATCGAAAATTCAAAAATCTGAATTTCCAAATTAAGCAAAAAAACGAATGAAACATGTCTAGCAACTTTATTTTGCTGCAATAACTATTCAATAAACTCTGCAATACAGCAAAAAACAAAAAAAAAAAAAAAAAAAAACAAAAACCCCAGATGCCTTGAATTATACAAAAATATTAACAGAAGCAAAAATACAAATTATGGCTTGTTCTGGCACACCAAAAACATGAAAAAATTAAATTTAAATGGATCCTGATCTGTACATTGAAAAACATTATTATCTGCTCCTATTTTAAGTTCAAATTTTAAAAACAGGATTTTTGAAACTTTATTACTGGAAAGTTGAGTCCGTCTTTTAGTTATTATTTGCTCGTGATTCAGTAGAGACTCATTGTGAGCTCTCTAGATGGAGTCATTCATAGATTCAAGAGTCATGCTGCTGGCTCATTCATACACAGCTCATAATCCATCCTATAATCCATACATCCCATAATACATCCCATAATCCATCCATTCCATAATACATCCCATAATCCATCCTTTCCATACTACATCCCATAATCCATCCATTCCATAATCCATCCATTCAATAATACATCCCATAATCTATCCTTTCCATAATACATCCCAAAATCCATCCATCCCATAATCCATCCTTTCCATAATACATCCCATAATCCATCCATCCCATAATCCATCCTTTCCATAATACATCCCAAAATCCATCCATCTCCATCCCATAATACATCCTTGTCATAATACATCCCATAATCCATCCATCCCATAATCCATCCATTTCATAATACATCCCATAATCCATCCATTCCATAATCCATCCCATAATCCATCCATCCCATAATCCATCCATTCCATAATACATCCCATAATCCATCCTTTCCATACTACATCCCATAATCCATCCATTCCATAATCCATCCATTCAATAATACATCCCATAATCTATCCATTCCATAATACATCCCATAATCTATCCTTTCCGTAATACATCCCATAATTCATCCTTTCCGTAATACATCCCATAATCCATCCATCCCATAATTCATCCTTTCCATAATACATCCCAAAATCCATCCATCTCCATCCCATAATACATCTTTGTCATAATACATCCCATAATTCATCCATCTCATAATCCATCCATTTCATAATACATCCCATAATCCATCCATCCCATAATCCATCCCATAATCCATCCATCCCAAAATTCATCCCATAATCCATCCATTCCATAATACATCCCATAATCCATCCATTCCATAATACATCCCATAATCCATCCATTCCATAATACATCCCATAATCCATCCATTCCATAATCCATTCATTCCATAATACATCCCATAATCCATCCATTCCATAATACATCCCATAATCCATCCATTCCATAATACATCCCATAATACATCCATTCCATAATACATCCCATAATCCATCCATTCCATAATCCATTCATTCCATAATACATCCCATAATCCATCCATTCCATAATACATCCCATAATCCATCCATCCCATAATCCATCCATTCCATAATACATCCCATAATCCATCCTTTCCATAATACATCCCATAATCCATCCATCCCATAATACATCCCATAATCCATCCATTCCATAATCCATCCCATAATCCATCCCATAATCCATCCTTTCCATAATACATCCCATAATCCATCCATTCCATAATACATCCCATAATCTATCCTTTCCATAATACATCCCATAATACATACATCCCATAATCCATCCTTTCCATAATACATCCCATAATCCATCCTTAATACATCCATCCATCCCATAACAGATCGTGTTCCGCCCTGTCTCCAGCCAGCCAATCACAGAGCTGTTTTATTAAATCCGGTTCTCGGCACACATGGTGAAAGGTTTGGGGTCCCGGGTCCCGCCCTCGATCAGTCCGATGGGCCCCTTTTCACCGGGAGGAAATTTCAAGTTGAACTTCTGGAGGAAGCTGATGAAAAAGATGAAGATCTCCGTCTTGGCCAAAGCCTCCCCGATGCACGCCCTTTTCCCTGGAGACGGGGAAGGGGAAGGGGAAGGGGTTAATCACGTACATGGCAAAAAAAATAAAAATTTTAATTCAATTCAGTTGTGAATTGGAAACTCCTACAATGTTACTGGTTTAGGACCAGCATGACATCACTTCCTCTCACACAGATAAGGTGTTTTTTTGTATGAAGTATTTTTAAAACGCTAACGATAAAGTTGAACTTCATACAAACACCGCCCTGCGCACATAAAACGCGCGTGCGCAGATGTAACATGGGGCTTGGGGTCCTGTTTTCTTGTACATCTGCGCACGTGCGGGGTTCTCCATACATCTGTACACATGAGGGGTTCCCCATACATCTGTACACATGAGGGGTTCCCCATACATCTGTACACATGAGGGGTTCCCCATACATCTGGACACATGAGGGGTTCTCCATACATCTGTACACATGAGGGGTTCCCCATACATCTGGACACATGAGGGGTTCCCCATACATCTGGACACATGAGGGGTTCCCCATACACCTGGACACATGAGGGGTTCCCCATACATCTGAACACATGAGAGGTTCCCCATACATCTGTACACATGAGGGGTTCCCCATACATCTGGACACATGAGGGGTTCCCCATACATCTGGACACATGAGGGGTTCCCCATACATCTGGACACATGAGGGGTTCTCCATACATCTGGACACATGAGGGGTTCCCCATACATCTGGACACATGAGGGGTTCCCCATACATCTGGACACATGAGGGGTTCTCCATACATCTGGACACATGAGAGGTTCCCCATACATCTGTACACATGAGGGGTTCCCCATACATCTGTACACATGAGGGGTTCCCCATACATCTGGACACATGAGGGGTTCTCCATACATCTGTACACATGAGGGGTTCCCCATACATCTGGACACATGAGAGGTTCCCCATACATCTGTACACATGAGGGGTTCCCCATACATCTGGACACATGAGGGGTTCCCCATACATCTGGACACATGAGGGGTTCCCCATACATCTGGACACATGAGGGGTTCCCCATACATCTGGACACATGAGGGGTTCCCCATACATCTGGACACATGAGGGGTTCCCCATACATCTGGACACATGAGGGGTTCCCCATACATCTGGACACATGAGGGGTTCCCCATACATCTGTACACATGAGGGGTTCCCCATACATCTGGACACATGAGGGGTTCCCCATACATCTGGACACATGAGGGGTTCTCCATACATCTGGACACATGAGGGGTTCCCCATACATCTGTACACATGAGGGGTTCCCCATACATCTGTACACATGCGTACGTCCCCTCATGATATTTTTGGGCGACTTACACTTGAAAGGACTTCCCCTCCTATTGCATTTGTCATGGAAAAGAAGCCCATGCACCTTTTTGGGTGATGAGCTCGGCACTATTTTGTGGCATGCATTTTGGTGCGATTGACATGTGACAATCATGGTGAAATCACAGCGCGTTTGTGGTGCCAATAGGAAAGGAACAAAAAAGGGGGGGGCTTCCATCATGGTGGTGGAGTATGGTGGTCCCATCCCTAGCGTATAGAACCATAGAAAAAGATATCCCCCTTGAACTGGGACTTTAATAGACCACCAACTCTTGAAGTAAAATATGTAAATTTTATTAATGTACTCAGGGCTTTTTTTCTCAGAGAAAAGGTGCAGGAACTCCTCCTTTTCTCCACCCCTACCCACCCCTGAGCACCGTTTCTTGGTTCCACCCCCTACACACCTCCCATACTGCCCTTTTAGGGAATACAGAACCAAGTATTTTGTGCTGATCAGTAATTTGTATGGAACGTGTTAATGATAACAGAAAAAGCAGTAAAATAGGTCCACTGTAGCCAGTAACAATAGAGCCCCCTCCAACAAATATATCCCCCCCCCCCCAAACAGCAATGGACCACCTGAAACAGAATGTCCCCCAGCATCAACAACAGATCTCCCCACGGCCAGCATCAATAGACTCTCCAGCAGCCAGCAACAATAGACCCATCCCTCAACAGTAGAACTCTCCCAGCAATAACTGATCCCCAAGTAATATAAGACCCAGCCTCAGCAACAATAGGTCCCCACCAGCAACAATAGACCCCCCTGCAAAAATCGATCCCCTCCAGCTAGAATAGATCCCCCAGCAACAAGCATCAGCAGCCCCTCCATCACACCCCAACACCCCTTACTATTGCATACACTCAGTGCTGGAGGTGCCGGAACTGCGTTCCCCCACGTTCCTGCTGAAAAAAAGCTCCGAATGTACTTAAAAACAGACGTGAAGGTATCGGAATACCGGAAACGCGTCGGGTATTGGGGTACTTCAACCCCAGGAGAGTACATCTAATATCACATTTGTATATTCCTGTTCTGTTCTCATATCAATTCTGTATGGAATGCATGCTCTTTTTGTGTATGTTATAGACGTTTTCACGTCTGTTTTTAAGTACATTAATGAAATTTACATATTTTACTTCAAGAGTTGGTGGTCTATTAAAGTCCCAGTTCAAGGGGGATATCTAGGAAAGAACAGCACCAAAACGCGAGCGACTTTTGCGGCGAATTTCAGCACAATTTAGAATGATGGGCAGAATTGCGCTGATTCTGCCCATGGTTCCAAAAAATTGCTTGGTGTGATTGATTCTGTGGATTTCAGAGAGTCTTTTATACTGGATCTGCCTGGGATTCAGCTTAAGGGCCGGTTCACACCACATCCAGTCCAGTGCGTTTTTTTTTTTCTGCATCAAAAATGCATAGAAAGTCAGTTATATGGTTTTTAATGGCATAGCTCACACCAGTGCTTGCAGTTCCAGAAAAAAAAAGTAGAACATGCTGCATTTTTCCTGCACTGGACTGTACAGGAAAACGCTGTAAAAAGCATCAAAAACGCACCGGAACAAACATGTCCTTATTTAAAAATGAGGGGGAAAAAAGCGCACCGGACTGCATCAAAAACGCGCGTGCAGAAAAGTACCTGGAACGCATCCGGGCTGTGTTTCTATGATGTGAACTGGCCCTTAATTAAATGACACATTTGTTACATTTTGTACAAACAGATACAAATAAACACACAGGACAGATTGTTACAAAGTATTCCAGCTGATCGATCTCTGCTCCAGGCTTCTACCTACCTGCCCCGAATGGGATGTGGGCCTCATTCTTCACAAACTTGCCGTTTTCATCCAGGAAACGATCGGGATTGAACTCTTCAGGTTTATCCCAATATTTCTTATCGTACAGAGCCGAGTGCAAGAACGTGACGATCTGAGTGTCCTGAGAAGACATGGATTTGTTTTACTATTCTATGTATAGCTCTGACATATACTGCAGCGCTGTACAAAGATCACTGAGCCAGTCACATCAGTCTCTGTCCCAGAGGAACTTACACTCTAATGTCCCCTCCCCCCACAGTCACGCACTATTATTATAAGACCCCTTTTACACTGAGGCAATTTTCAGGCGTTTTATTGCTAGAAATAGCGCCTGTAAAGCGACTGAAAACTGCCTCTCATGCCCCCCCCCCCCCCCAGTGTGAAAGCCCGAGTGCTCTCACACTGGAGCAGCATCTTTAAGGCAGTCCGGGATCGCTGTATACACCGCTCCTAAAACACACTGCCCATTGAAAATCGCTTCTGAAGCGCCATAAAACGGGCGCTTTTAACCCCTTTTTAACCCCTTCTTTGGGGTTAAACGTGCCCACAGGCGGCGCTGCAGTGCCAGTAAAGCGCCGCTAAAACAAACAATGCTTTACTGCGACCACAGGGCAGTCTAGGTGTAAAAGGGCTCCTAAAGATTTATATAGCACTGACATATACCTCAGTGCTGTACAGAGAACACTGAACTAGGCATATTAGACTCTGCACCAGAGGAGCTTCTCCACCAGGTGCTGTGGGCTCACTTTGCTTTGCTCTCAGTTGGAGGAAACGTCAAGCCTGGGCCTGTCCTGCAGGCTTCTCCCCCAACCACTATGCAGTGGGTGGGGGGGAGACAAAGGTGGAGGCTCTCCAGAGGCACTGAGGCCTACTCCATGTGCTCAAGCTGCAATGGATCCTGGGCCTGTCCCTATGCAAGAGGAGTCCCTACCAGTCTTCCAGAATAAAGTTGGGAACAGACTTCACCGCATTGCTAAGGAGGATCAGAAACTTGCTGTCATGAAAGAAGATCTCAGGAAAAATAAATCCCTGCACAGTAAGTCTGGAAACAGTAAGAGGGAAGTCTCCAAGCTGAAGTCTCTGGAAGAGGCATTGAAAAAGCAGAAGTTGGTCGCCTCTCTGAAGGAGAGCAGGAGTGTGAGAAAAGTGTGAGTATGAGGGGAGATTCCAACAGATGAAGGAAAGTGCCTGTGACAGTACCAGCCAGAGGGTGGATACCAGAGCAACGGTGACAGTATGGATGGGGGGTAAGGAAGTGGCTTCACATGGTGGCCCCTGTACTACCCCTGTCTCAGGATTAGGGATGAGCCGAACACCCCCCGGTTCGGTTCGCACCAGAACCTGCGAACGGACCGAAAGTTCGCACGAACGTTAGAACCCCATTGACGTCTATGGGGCTCGAACGTTCGAAATCAAAAGTGCTCATTTTAAAGGCTAATTTGCATGGTATTGTCCTAAAAAGGGTTTGGGGACCCGGGTCCTACCCCAGGGGACATGTATCAATGCAAAAAAAAACTTTTAAAAACGGCCGTTTTTTCGGGAGCAGTGATTTTAACGATGCTTAAAGTAAAAAAAAAAAAAAAGTTAAATATTCCTTTAAATATCGTACCTGGGGGGTGTCTATAGTATGCCTGTAAAGTGACGCGTGTTTCCCGTGTTTAGAACAGTCCCTGCACCAAATGTCATTTTTAAAGGAAAAAATCTCATTTAAAACTGCTTGCGGCTTTAATGTAATGTCGGGTCCTGGCAATATGGATGAAAATCAGTGAGACAAACGGCATGGGTACCCCCCAGTCCATTACCAGGCCCTTTGGGTCTTGTATGGATATTAAGGGGAACCCCGCACCCAAATTAAAATAAGGAAAGGTGTGGGGCCACCAGGCCCTATATACTCTGAACAGCAGTATACAGGCTGTAGGTTTGTTGTTAAGTAGAATCTCTTTGTAATTTTGAACGGGTACATTTTTAACGTGTTTAGCTCCAGCCAAAAAATCTTTTTTAAGCTTTTTGGAAAACATAGGGAAGGGTTATCACCCCTGTGACATTTGTTTTGCTGTCTTTCCTCCTCTTCAGAAGATTTCACCTCACTTTTTGTCCCAATGAAAAATGTTTTTTGAAAATTTGGATTTTTTTGTGGAACAAGGATTGGAAAGCATCAGAGAAATGTTTTTCCCATATTAACTCTTACAGGAGAGAATTTCCCTTCCTAGGGGTAGATTTATTCTCACTTCCTGTTGTCTCCTTCCGTTTGCAAGTAGGAGTCGTTTGTAAGTTAGTTGTTTGAAAGTAGGGTCCTGCCCTATATACTCAGCAGAAATTTGGGCCTTAGGTGTTGCTGTGGCCACAACACTGTAAGCCCTCATAGGGCCCTGCTGTGAAATATTAGATCAAGAATTGTAATTACATGTCCCTGTTAAACAGGAGCTGAAAAATTAGGCCTTAGGCACTGGTGCTGGTGCCACAACACTGCAACCCCTCACAGACACTCTAGTTGGAATGCAGGAACGAGCCCTGCTGCAAAGTATTACATCAAAAATTGTAATTACACGCCCCTGTTAAACAGGGGCTGAAAAATTGTGCCTTAGGCACTGGTGGTGGCGCCCAGAACCAAAAATGTTCTTACAAGCTATCAGCGTGATGATTGAGGAGGAAGAGGATAATTACTCAGAGATAGTCACTCAGCATCAGCATAGGCAGTCTTTGAAGGGATCTGAGATTTCAAAAAAAATTATTCGGTTACATCAGCATCAGGTGCTTGGTAGCTGGTGGTGATCCAAGACTCATTCATTTTTATGAAGGTCAGTCGATCGACCGAGTCAGTGGACAGACGCACCCTGTGATCGGTTACCACGCCTCCAGCAGCACTGAATGTGCGTTCCGAAAGAACGCTGGATGCAGGACAGGCCAGTAGCTCAATTGCATACTGTGCAAGCTCTGGCCAGTGATCCATCCTCAAGACCCAGTAACCCAGAGGATTTTCGGTGGGAAAGGTGTCCAAGTCTGATCTTGCCCCTAGGTATTCCTGCACCATGTAAAACAGACGCTGGCGATGGTTGCTGGAACCGATCATACCTTGGGGCTGCGGACCAAAAAATTGTCTGAACGCATCGGTCAGACGGCCACCTTCTCCACCACTCCTTCTTTGACTGACCGAAGCCTCAGCAACACGTTGTCCAGAAACAGGAGTTTGTAACCTCCCAGTCTCTGGGAACGCGTTGCACAGACCTTTCTGCAAGGCCTCCCGAAGATGTTTCATCCTCTGCTCCCTCTGCGATGGCAAGATAAGGTCCGCAACCTTACCTTTGTAACGTGGATCAAGGAGGGTTGCCAGCCAGTATTGGTCCTTCTCCTTGATACCACGAATACGAGGATCCTTACGCAGGCTTTGCAGGATCAGGGAGGCCATGCAGCGTAGGTTTGCTGAGGCATTCGGTCCGGAGTCCTCTGGGACACTAAGGACGACATGGTCCGCAGCCACCTCCTCCCAGCCACGTACAAGTCCATGTGTTTCTTGGGACTGATCCCTTAAAGACTGCTGCTGATGCTGAGTGCCAGGCTCCACCTCCATACTAACACAATCTTCCTCCTCCTCCTCCTCCTCTTCCTCCTCGTCCTCTTCCTGTGTGATCGGCGGGCACGCAGGAACACTGTCTGGATAAAGGGGGCCTTGAGAGCTAAGGAAGTCCTCCTCTTCCTGCCTCTGTTCTGCCTCAAGTGCCCTGTCCATTATTCCACGCAGCGTGTACTCCAACAGGTGGACAAGGGGGACAGTGTCACTGATGCATGCACTGTCACTGCTCACCATCCTCGTGGCCTCCTCAAATGGTGACAGGACAGTGCATGCATCCCTGATCATGGCCCACTGGCGTGGGGAAAAAAAACCAAGCTCCCCTGACCCTGTCCTGGTGCCATAGTCGCACAGGTACTCATTGATGGCCCTCTGCTGCGTGTGCAGCCGCTGCAGCATGGGCAACGTTGAGTTCCACCTGGTGGGCATGTCACAGATTAGGCGGTTCTTGGGCAGGTTAAACTCCTTTTGGAGGTCCGTCAGCCGAGCACTGGCATTATATGACCAGCGGAAATGCACACAGACTTTCCTGGCCTACCTCAGGACATCCTGTAAGCCCGGGTACCTGCCCAAGAACCGCTGCACCACCAAGTTAAGGACGTGAGCCAAACAGGGCACATGGGTCATTTGTCCCTGTCGGAGGGCAGAGAGGAGGTTGGTGCCATTGTCGCAAACCACCATTCCTGCCTTAAGTTGGCGTGGCGTCAACCACCTCTGAACCTGCCCCTGCAGAGCTGACAGAACCTCTGCCCCAGTGTGGCTCCTGTCCCCCAAGCACACCAGCTCAAGCACCGCATGGCATCTTTTGGCCTGCGTACTTGCGTAGCCCCTTGAACGACTACGGAGCACCGCTGGTTCCGAGGAAGAGGCCATGGAGGAAGAAGAAGAGGAGGGGGTGGAGGAGAGAGGTGTGTCACAATCATTAGCATTTTGGAGGCGTGGTGGCGGAACAACCTCCAACACTACTGCACCTTGTCCTGCATCCTTCCCAGCTGCCAGCAGAGTCACCCAATGCGCCGTGAAACTTAGGTAACGTCCCTGTCCATGCCTGCTGGACCATGAGTCAGCGGTAATATGCACCTTACCGCTGACCGCCCTGTCCAGCGAGGCATGGACATTGCCTTCCACATGCTGGTAGAGAGCCGGAATCGCCTTCCATGAGAAAAAGTGGCGTTTGGGTGCCTGCCACTGAGGAACCGCACATTCCACAAACTCACGGAAGGGGGCAGAGTCTACCAACTGAAAAGGCAGCAGTTGAAGTGCTAGCAATTTTGCCAAGCTAGCATTCAACCGCTGGGCATGTGGATGGCTGGGAGCAAACTTCTTTCGGCGGTGCAGCAGCTGGGGCAGAGAAATTTGCCTGGTACAATCTGACGTCGGTGTACCAAAATCAGATTGCCCACAAGTACGTGGCTGTGACACACCTAATTCTACACCTTCATTCCTCTCAGTGCAGGTCTCAGAGAGGACTGAAGGTCTAGTGGGGTTGGAAATCTCAGCTGATGAGGAGCAAGCAGAGGTCCTCTTTGTTCTTTGGTGTGGGTCTTTTAGATACGCTTGCCAACGAACTGCATGGCAGGTCAACATATGTCTGGTCAAGCATGTGGTACCCAAGTGGGAGATGTTTTGGCCACGCGAGATACGCTTGAGACATATGTTGCAAATAGCAGCGGTGCGATCTGATGCACTCGTCTCAAAAAAGGCCCACACCAAAGAACTTTTTGAATAACGCGCAGAGACTGCAGCGCCCTGCACATGTGGAGCTTTGGGGTGTGATGCAGTCAATGTGCTGCCCTTAGGCTGGCCCCTGGAGGGCATCCTGCCTCGTTGGTGATGTGCCGCCTCCTCCTCCTCCTCCTCCTCCTCTCTCCTATCAGGCACCCACGTTGAGTCAGTGACCTCATCATCCCCTCCCTCCTCATCACTGGAGCAAACCTGGCAGTATGCTGCAGCAGGGGGAGCATGACTGCCAGATTGCTGTCCTTCTTGGGCACCCCCTCTGTCCGTGCTCGTGTTACTGCCTTCATCGAGCTCAGTATCATCATCAGAGCCTTCCAAACGCTGGGCATCCTCCTGGAGCATGTACCCAACACTGTGGTCAAACAGTTCGAGGGACTCCTCAGGAGGACATGGTGGGGCTAGGGAAGGAGTCACTGATGACATTGAGCCGAGGGAAGAGGCCGCTGCTTTGCCAGACAAAGTACCCTGGGCATGGGTGAGAGAGGATGAGGAGGATGAGGACGGCTTGGTCATCCACTCGACCAAGTCTTCCGCATGTTGCGGCTCAACATGGCCAGCTGCCGAAAAAAAGGCCAAGCGTGTCCCATGGCCACGTGCTGATGAGGATGCACCGTCTCCACGACCAGCACTAGACACAGAGCCTGCTTGCCCTCTCTTATTGGCTTGTGACTGTCTGCCTCTCCTTCTTGGCCTTCCAGACATACTAATGGCCTGGAGCTGCACTAAGCTGGGATATATATATATATATACTGTGTACTGATACTGCAGCTAGCAAAATCAACTGCCTGCCTGTCAGGGGCGGATCCAGAGTCTAGTCTCGGGAGGGGCACTGCCAGAAAATATGTTTTTTTGTGGGCAATTTATCGGGGTAATGGCTGGTGTTGGCGCTTTCATCATCACGGCACCATGGTTGTTATGGTGTCAGGATGATTGAAGCGCATTATTTCTATTATTACATTTAACATAAAATGAAATGGTTCAACTCACCATAATGCAGAATCAGTGGGAGCCCCGAGTGTGTCACTTTTTACGCCGACCTGCCTTCAGATGCAGCTTATCACTTGCCACGTCCCTGCCACAAGCTGCGGATTGTCACTTGCCTGCCGCCAGATGCTGATTGTCACTTGCCACGTCACCTGCCACATGTTGCTGATTATCGCTTGCACATGGGGCACATTCAGGGCACATCAGGGCACATGGGGTACATCAGGGCACATTCAGGGCACACCAGGCACATTCAGGATACATCAGGGCACATTCAGGGCACATCAGGCACATCAGGGCACATTCAGGGCACATCAGGCACATGGGGTACATTCAGGGCACATGGGGTACAATCAGGGCACATGGGATAAATTCAGGGCACATCAGGGCACATTCAGGATTCAGGGCACATCAGGCACATGGGGTACATCAGGGCACATTCAGGGCACATGGGGTACATCAGGGTACATCAGGGCACATTCAGGGCACATGGGGTACATTCAGGGCACATTCAGGGCACATGGGGTACAATCAGGGCACATGGGATAAATTCAGGGCACATTAGGGCTCATAGGGTACAATAAGGGCAACGTTTACTTGTTTTCTTCATTGTTTTCTTCATATGCATATGCAGAGTAGCGCAGGCAGCCTCTGTAGTAAGTTCTCTCTCATGTCGCGCTGCTGCTGCTCCCCCCGGCGGGCCCCTCCTCCTCCTCTCTTCTTGTCCATCCCAGATGATGTCACAAGCAACATCTCTGGACTGGTCAGTTTCTCCGCTCACCTGCGGACCGGACCGCCCCCTCTCTCGATGTCTGTCCTGCTGCTCCTGAACACCCGCAGGCAGACTCACCTGTCAACCCCCCCTCACTCATCTGCCGACCTGCCGCTCAGGCTCTCTATCACCTACCGACCCCCGCTGACTGGCCCGCCCACTCGATAACCCGCACACTCGTCCTCCGGCTCCCGCCCGCTCACTCATTCACTGACTGACTGTCCTGCCAATCATGAATTTCTCGGAGGGGGCAATTGCCCTGTTGCCCCCCCCTGGATCCGCCCCTGCTGCCTGTAGTATGAGAACACCACCAACCTTCTACAGGTAGCTTTAGCTGAACACTGTGAGGTGGACGCACCCCACTAACTTGTAGGTTTAGCAGAACACTGTGAGCAGGACGCACTGCACTAACTGTAAATAGTCTAGCTGCCTGACTGTGGTACTAATAGGATCAAAAGAACACCAGCAATTTTCTTCAGGTAGCTGTATTTACTGTAACAAGACAAGCCTGCCTGTCAGTAAGAAGATAACAGAAACAGATCTAGCTGAACACTGTGAGCAGGACGCACCCCACTAGCTTGTAGGTTTAGCTGAACACTGTGAGGTGGAGGCACCCCACTAACTTGTAGGTTTAGCTGAACACTGTGAGCAGGACGCACCCCACTAACTTGTAGGTTTAGCAGAACACTGTGAGCAGGACGCACTGCACTAACTGTAAATAGTCTAGCTGCCTGACTGTGGTACTAATAGGATCAAAAGAACACCAGCAATTTTCTTCAGGTAGCTGTATTTACTGTAACAAGACAAGCCTGCCTGTCAGTAAGAAGATAACAGGAACAGATCTAGCTGAACACTGTGAGCAGGATGCACCCCACTAGCTTGTAGGTTTAGCTGAACACTGTGAGGTGGACGCACCCCACTAACTTGTAGGTTTAGCTGAACACTGTGAGCAGGACGCACCCCACTAACTTGTAGGTTTAGCAGAACACTGTGAGCAGGACGCACCCCACTAACTTGTAGGTTTAGCAGAACACTGTGAGCAGGACGCACTGCACTAACTGTAAATAGTCTAGCTGCCTGACTGTGGTACTAATAGGATCAAAAGAACACCAGCAATTTTCTTCAGGTAGCTGTATTTACTGTAACAAGACAAGCCTGCCTGTCAGTAAGAAGATAACAGGAACAGATCTAGCTGAACACTGTGAGCAGGATGCACCCCACTAGCTTGTAGGTTTAGCTGAACACTGTGAGGTGGACGCACCCCACTAACTTGTAGGTTTAGCTGAACACTGTGAGCAGGACGCACCCCACTAACTTGTAGGTTTAGCAGAACACTGTGAGCAGGACGCACTGTACTAACTGTAAATAGTCTAGCTGCCTGACTGTGGTACTAATAGGATCAAAAGAACACCAGTAATTTTCTTCAAAATACTGTAACAAGACAAGCCTGCCTGTCAGTAGGAATATAACAGGAACGGATCTAGCTGAACACTGTGAGCAGGACGCACTGCACTAAATGTAAATAGTCTAGAAGATAACAGGAACGGATCTAGCTAAACTGAATACAATGTATATATATATATATATATATATATATATATATATATATATATATATATATATATATATATATATATATATATATATATATATGCAACACCTGGGATGCATATATATACACAATACACTTTAAGTGCAGCTAACTGACTGACTGTCCTGCCTAATCTAGCTAACTCAAATGAAATGACACTGTCTCTCTCTCTCTCTAAGCACACCGGAACACACTGCACAGGGCCGCCGTGCAGGCGGCCTTATATAGTGTGGGGCGTGTACTAAATCCCCTGAGCCATAATTGGCCAAAGCCTCCTTGGCTTTGGCCAATTATGGCTCTCTGTTAAGGCGGCGCTGTGATTGGCCAAGCATGCGGGTCATAGTGCATGCTTGGCCAATCATCAGCAAGCAATGCACTGCGATGCCGCAGTGAATTATGGGCCGTGACGCGCCACACGAATTTGGCGCGAACGGCGCATATCGTTCGCAATTCGGCGAACGACCGAACAGCCGATGTTCGAGTCGAACATGGGTTCGACTCAAACACGAAGCTCATCCCTACTCAGGATCTATCATGTCTGAGTCAGTATCTGCCCCACTCCCTCCCCAGCAGCCTGGGTCATCTCAGGAGGAGGTTGAGGAAAATGGCGGCTTGCTGCAGACCATAACAGAAATGGAATCTCCCGTGAGCGGCATCGACTCATCAGATGAAGATCATGATAAAAGGAGTACTTGCTGAAAATTTCTCTGTGTGTGGAGGACTTTCCTGAGATTGCACCTGCCAACAGATCCTTGCAATCAGCAGGGAATGCAGGATTAGCTGGCTGCGAGCAGTCCCACATGGACACCAACAGTGCAGAGCAGGAATGTCGCATGAACATTGAAACTGCAGAGCAGGAGGGCCGTATTAACGCTGAAACAGCTGGTGTTTTTTCTAAACAGAAGACTTTACTTGATGGGAATGCTGGTATCTGTGGTACTTCTGGGACTATGGTGAGCGGGACTGTTGTGCTGGAGGGGAGGAGGGAGGATCAAGTGGTGGGTAATTTACCAAACCAGATTTCAGAGGTTCCTATGCAATCAGTTAATGTGTCATCTGTCCCAGGTAGGAATTATGATAAGGCTGTGTCGGGACAAAGTCATGCTGCTGCTGGTGAAAGGAAGCCATTTGTGCGATTTTCACCTAACCCACCTTCTTCTATTAAACGCAGGAATGTGGTACAGCTCAGGTGGGAAGGAGGAGGTATTCCACCTATCAGGAGGGTGGTTGTGGATAGGATCCTAGCCATGGGATTTGAGGTGGAGGATATTTATGCTCTTATCAGTCCGGCTGGTTGCTTTGAATATGATTTGTCATTTGTGCTTCCAGAATCGCTGGATCTGTTTTGGGAGCAGTTTGAGCATGTATATGGGGACCAGCCGGACTGGAAGGGGCTTGTCCCCAAAGTTGTCTCATGACAGCCCTTGATAAAAAATGTGACTATCCTGACAAGGAATGAGTCTATACCCCCCAAGGATTTATGGGTCTGGTTGAGGAGGTTTGGTGAAACGTTGTGTCCCCTAAAAAAGATTGTGGATGATAGGAGAATCTGGAGGGGGTGGGTGGTCAGTGTCAATGAGGTTGAGTGTGTGTGGGAATGTGGTCCAGCATTTGCCCTCCTCTGCCTTTATTGGTAGAGATAGGAGGATTACCGTCTTCTACCCTGGTCAACCTAAGCTGTGCCATAAATGTGGAGTCAAGGGACATTTCTCCTCTAAATGTCCAGAACAGAAGTGCTCTTTGTGCCAGGAACTGGGGCATCTGGCCAGGGACTGTAACATCATTAAATGTACCCTATGTGATAAGGTTGGTCACCCTTATAGCCGGTGCCCTGAGGCTTTGCATAATAAGCCAGTGGAGGAATTTTTCCGTCCGGATAGAGAAGAGTCTGGGTTGGCGGAGGTTGTACCAGGGAATCCAAGTGTCTCTGTCCCGTCAGAATCTGTGTCTGTGAGGCCCTCTGTGGTGTCAGTGTCCCCCCAGTCTGTGGTATCAGTGTCCCCCCAGTCTGTGGTCTCCCAGTCAGTGTCAGAAAATGTGGTTGTCAAGTCTGTGTCTACACCTATTGTTTCTCCTAGTGTAGTGAAGGCAGCAGAGGGTGCTGGACCAGAATGTATGGTGGTGCCAACCCCTTTTCCTCGGCGTGGCAGAAGTGCGGCTGGAGGTCGGTAGACATCGAGGGGTGGAGTGAGGGATGGATTGGATGATGGTGGAGGGGGAGGTGAGAAAGGAAAGAGGGTGGCTGGTGCAGAATGCAAGGTGAATGATGTGGGGAGAGGGGTGAATAATGTGGGGGAGGGGTTAATGAGGGGGTTTTGGAATCGCATCCTGATGGCGAATAAATCTCAGAAGGTTTCTTAACTCGGATGCCGCATACACATGGTCGGAATTTCCGACAACAAATGTTCGATGGGAGCTTGCTGTTGGAAATTCCGACCGTGTGTAGGCTCCATCGGACATTTTCCGTTGGAATTTCCGACAAACAAAATTTGAGATCTGGATCTCAAATTTTCCGACAACAAAATCCGTTGTCGGAAATTCTGATCGTGTGTACACAATTCCGACGCACAAAATTCCACGCATGCTCGGAATCAAGCAGATGAGCCGCACTGGCTATTGAACTTCAATTTTCTCGGCTCATCGTACGTCTTGTATGTCACCGCGTTTTGACGTTCGGAATCTCCAACAAAATTTGTGTGACCGTGTGCATGCAAGACAAGTTTCAGCCTTGCATGCACACGGTCACACTAGATTTATATAGCTCTGATATATACCGCAGTGCTGTGCAGAGAACACTGAGCCAGTCACATCAGTCTTTGCACCAGAGGAGCTTACACTCTAGAGTAGTGTAGAGGAGGGTAGACTACAGGGTGTATTTATGTACCTTTGGTATAGTGTAGCCTCTAAACTTGATGTCCTGCAGAGCGGCATGCGGCAAACCGTTTGGCACTACACTAGCGTATCTCTGCGCCTCGTGGATCACGGCATCCGTGTACGGTAAGGAGACGCGGTGCTCCAGGGATGGACATTTCTCCGTGCCGATAACATTCTCAATTTCAGCCTGAACCTTCTCTGCAAAAGAAGCGACACACATGTCAGAACATCACCACCAGGAACCAACCACGCATTAAAGTGGACCTAGCATCTCTGTGGAGGAGCTTCCTGTAATAAAGACCTCTCAGTACTGCTCTCTCTCCTTGTGCAGAGTGACTGGTCTTGTCCCCGCCCCCTCCTGTAGTTTTCTGCAGGCAGCCTATAATGGGTGGAGCCTGCTGGGCCCCTCCCACAGATCTGCTCTCTCTCCTTGTGCAGGATGACTGGTCTTGTCTCCGCCCCCTCCTGTAGTTTTCAAGGTTTTCAGCAGGCAGCCTGTAGTGGGTGGAGCCTGCTGGACCCCTCATACAGCTCTGCTCTCTCCTTGTGCAATGTGACTGGTGTTGTCTCCTCCCCCTCCTGTAGTTTTCTGCAGGCAGCCTGTAGTGGGTGGAGCCCGCTGGGCCCCTCCCACAACTCTCCTTGTGCAGGGTGACTGGTCTTGTCTCCGCCCCCTTACGTAAGTTATCTACAGGCAGCCTGTAGGGGGTGGAGCTGATGGGCCCCTCCCACAACCTGGCTCTCTGCACAGTGATGATGTCCCTGCTACTTTTACAAGGTAATATCTGGGTTGCAAACACATATGGTGCACACAAAAAGTCCCTTTCCAAAAACGATTAGGCTCTGTATCAGCAATATGAATACAATCCTTACTCTGGATTTCGGGATATTCCATCATAAACTTCAGCAGCCATCGGAGGGTGGAGGACGTGGTGCCGGTCCCGGCAATGAAGAGATTGAAGGTGGTCATTGTCAGGCTCTCTATGGTAAAATGGGACTCCGGGTTACTGGCTTCCTGGGGGGGGAGGAAACAACATAACAACATGAGACCCAACTGGCCATATTTACCCTCTTCCTGCCAGCATCACACATATGGTGGACACAGCTGGTGACAGATCACGCCCTGTGGCCGCACAAGAGAAGCATTGTGGGAGGATGTCATATGGCGTCAGGTGCAATCTGGCCTTCATTCAGTGGGTGGCGCTGTGCCATTTCAGTTCAGGAGAGGAGCCTGTACATCTGTGCAAGACAGAAGAGAAAGGCTGAAGGTCAGCTGGTTGGTGAAAGCTGCTCAAAGATTTCTAAAAGGGCTGCTGTACACTGTAATGGAAATTTGTACGTTCTGTATATAATTGTATTCTATTTTGTATGTATTGCACACTGCCCTCACTGTGCACGGCACTAATAATGTTTTCAGTAAATGTTTACATTCTTTCGAGTCCTGATTAGAATTAGCCTGCCTATGTAACGCCCCTTGTTACCATAAATGTACAATTGTAATATTAATGTGATACCTACGTAATCATGTGCATAAAAACCTTCAATTGCGTCATAATAAAGCAGAACAGTAATTTGGAAAGATGCTGAGCGTATCTTTTGTGTCTGTTCCCTACTGCAGTAGTTATTATTAATTTGGAACCACTAATCAATATGAGGATAGGAGTTGCCTATCATCAATTTAGCCGAGTCATGCATGGCGAGCTTTGCCTTAGGAGGGGATTCCAGGTGACCCTGAGTATCCGAAACGAGGAGCTTGAGACGATCCGGGAATTTCTGATAATCAGCCGGCTGAGGTAAGCCTTTTGCTTACATTTGAGTTATCAGACTTCCTTGATCGGTAAGGCATTTTCGGGACAAAGGGTACCTATTTTACTCCCCTTAATCGAACTGTATTGATTGGTGGTTATATGTTATGTTGTCCCTGTCTATTGTCCATCGGAGTGTTATAAATAAGAAAGGGAAGAATAGTACTGTTCACAGGTATATGTAGTACATCTGCTAGATAAAGTAGTTTAGAGGCAAGAGGGTATAGGCACAAGTAGAGAAGAGAGAAGACTGGCCAGTCATTATGGGCATTGAATTAAGTAAGGGAATGAAGGGTAAGAGACCCTCAAAAATGCCCAGCGCAAGAGAAGCGCTATATATGAACCGAAGGTGTGGTTCCGCCTATACTGAGCCCCTATATTAATGGTTAAAGTGGACAGAGATCCACAATAGGTAATTGGGTTACCAAGGTCCACAGGGACTAAGAATCATGCAGAGTAAACAGCTAGAGAAACAGCTATCAATGTGAGCAGGATGGATCAAGGGTGACATTAGAACTAGACAGAAAGGGACATTTTCATGTAAGTTGTGGGATGAATTTGGGATCAGGCACTACAACTAGTAAAAGTCAGAAACAGAGAAATGAGAGTTAAAACAGAATACTTTATATGTTGTCAGAGAGGGAAGATGGGATGAGCACTGTGGCTCCCCATCTGATCATAGAATCATAGAAGCTAGATATAAAAGTTATTTAAACAAAATAAGGAAAGCAGAATTTAGGCAGGAAAATATTAAAGAGTTAAAAGAAAGTGAGAGAATGATATGCACATGTTGTGTACAAATGGGAAAAATGTATGTGCGAATGCTGGGACCTTTAGTTCTATTGCTTGTGTGTGCCATGTACGCAGATGTGACCCCCTCCTTTATGCTCTCATGAAAGAAATGTGGCTGGGATGAGAGGTTAGTGATAAGCTGGAAGGACATCATGCCAATTTCTGTTTTTTAGACAAAACATTTATAACAAAATGTGCCGGGTTAACGAATCTAATGGTAAACAATGTGATCACAATTATTTTGAATCTGTTTTCCAAACACGGTAAAATGAAGGTTACATTTAACCGTGTATTACACAAATTGAATATCCTTTGATAGTGGAAACAGTGCATTTAAAAAAGGGAAATTAAGTAAAATTAAGTAATAATGAGTATTCATTTCTAATATGAGTTTAACAATTATATAGATATATTGAAACTGGTTTAGACAACCTTTGGTTGGAAATGAAATCCAGGTTATTGGGGAAATTTGTAAAAATGGGATTAGTTTAGATTAAGATAACAATTTTGTAATTTTACATTTATTCAATAAGCCCTTATTGAGAGAAAAAAAAGATTAAGATGAGGTTGTTATTTTGAATAAAGCTGCCATAATATTTAACAAAGCCAAGATGGATGGGATACATAAGAAGTTCTTCTACAAAAATGATATTGTAAGGTTTTTGATAATAACTTGATGTGCGGTCCATGATGTAAGAGTAATAATAAATAAAATTTAAATATAACAGACCCATCACATCAAGTCCACACACCCTGTTAGGATAGATGCCACCTGCAGCCAGTTGTGTTATAGTTTTTGATGCTTTCTGGTCCATCATACAGATTATTGATCCTTTTGTTTTTATTTATTTTTATTTTTGAAATCCAAAGCAGAATGTGTGGATTGTGAAATGATGTGCCCCTTTTTCTTGTAAGTGAAGTGGTATAGGCAGAAGAATAGTTTGGATTTATGGGCATCTCTCCATGACCGCAGGGTATTGTTATCATTTATTATAATATTGCCAGGAAGAAGTTGTCTTTTGAAACATGAAACTGGAGTTCTTACACAAATAGTGTGATAGAAAACAAGCCATTGTAATATATTCATGCAAGCTGGACCCAGTAATGAAGGGTTCATCCTGATATATCAGAGCTGTAGCTTTTATGCAAAGGTGCTATTAGACAAAGTTAGATATTGTTTTGGTCAATGGTCCGACATTCTGCGCAGCAAATATACAGATAACTAAATGTTTGTCTAATGAAAGGTTTAAAATATGAGTTTATTTATGTACAAATCTAACAATGAAAAATGTGGACATTTATTCAAAAGAAAGGAAAAACCACATGTGTTAAATTGATGGTGTAGGAATCAGCTGCTGTGAGCCCCGTGCGGGACACACTCCCTGAAGACCCAGATATTACATTTTTTGTAGATTTGAGTATGCAGTTTATCACCCAGAAAGATACTCTGTATTCAAAGTCATTGGATCCTTTTTGCCCAGCTCAAGAAGCAGAGCTCCATGTTTTAGCAAAGCCTGTGAGCTATAAAAAGAGTGTATATTTATATAGATAGTCGAGATATAGAGAGCTTTTGGTTCCATTTGAAGGGCCAGAAGTTTGTTTTTACTTCGGCAGGTAAACCAACCAAGCATGCCAAGTTAATTTGATTGGCTGTTTTCAGCCTTCCAGCTTCTTGCTGAGGTAGCCATATTAACTTTCACACATGGAAGCAGACCAGGTGACTCTAAGGATGCTGCATTTACAGCCCCGGACACTTGATGGGTCTGTGCAACTCACAGATTCCACCCTAGTTCTGGCCCAGTATAGCTGGGATTAATAATTCAACTTTAAGGACCCCAGAACGAGAAGAACAAGTGGTCCACAGGGGGCAACTTCTTATGAAACAGGACTTTGGAAAAAGTGATCATTTATGTCTGCCAACCACTCTTTTCCCTTCAGCTTGACACATGGACCGTGTCATCAGTCACAAGCAGTTATGGCTGCCTTAGTAAATGAGCGTGGGATAGAGCCAGGGTTCTCCACAGTTGTTTTTATAACATACCACTTCTTGTTTTACCTGTTACCAAAGGTGTTACCAAAAGCTGAACATCCCTCCCAGAGATTACAAAAAAGATATATCCAGATGCCCAAGTCAGGATCTTACAAGTATGCATTTTGTCTGTATGGACATGTTTTTTGGATGTCCAGTGGCAAATGCTACTGCAAAGGCCACAGTAAAAAGTGTTATCAGAAGTAGTTTGTAAGTACAGAGTGCCAGAAAGTACAGAGAGTAACAGAGGAAATCATTTTTTATAGGAGAGTCCTTACTAGAAGTTTTGCGGTTTTATTTTTACACCCCCTACTGTCTACAATGTAGCGGACAAAGTAGAGTAAGAAACTAGAAAACTTTTGCCTGAATGTTTTCTTATATTTTATGAAGCCCCTAGGGGGGGTGGTGGACTCTCTCCCTATGGGATTTGGTTTGGGAGTGTGTTACTCACTTGCTAATATTTTGTCTCAGCAGCTGAAGTCCTCCATTCGGATCTCACGGAGAATGTTGCTGATCTTTTAAGGTTTTTTGACAAACTCATTTATGTGTTTTCTCCCCAATTCCAGATCCTAAAAGTTTGGAAGGATCTAAAACTAAAGCCAGGTGACTTTTGGATTGTTAAGAGACATTTATATATATAAGGAAAAGTTTGGAGACTCAATACTGCATCTATTTCATGTACAGTTTTTGCAAAACTTGAAGGAAAAGTCACCTGGATCCACACCAGACACTGCAAAAATGACTAAATTAAAGAAATCTCTGTGTTTGATTTGTTTCCCTCTTGTGATCACAGTCTAGGGTACTTTTTGATTCAATTACTTTAATTGTAAGGGATATATATATTTGAAAAGTAGTTGAAGTCATGTTTAGCCATGTTGAAGTCATATTTGTCTTTTGTACGTCTTCCATTTTATGTAGAATTGTCTGTGTTTACATATGCTGATAAGTCAGCATGTCCACAATTCAGCTAGAAGGCCATTCTGGCCACAGGAGTGTACAGCCAGTACTCTGTAAATATGTCTTATCAATCATTTGTTTTTCACAATGAAAAGTCATTTTGTAATGAAAAAGTTGCTCAGCTATTATTTTCTCCACAATGGAGTTTTTTTGCCTCTTTGGCCAGGACTACCTCCACCTAAGCATGTGGAGGTTCCAGGTTAAAGGTGATAGCAGGTATGGTTAGTGATCAAAATATTGATCAAAAGAGGGGAGACTGTAATGGAAATTTGTACGTTCTGTATATAATTGTATTGTATTTTGTATGTATTGCACACTGCCCTCACTGTGCACGGCACTAATAATGTTTTCAGTAAATGTTTACATTCTTTCGAGTCCTGATTAGAATTAGCCTGCCTATGTAACGCCCCTTGTTACCATAAATGTACAATTGTAATATTAATGTGATACCTACGTAATCATGTGCATAAAAACCTTCAATTGCGTCATAATAAAGCAGAACAGTAATTTGGAAAGATGCTGAGCGTATCTTTTGTGTCTGTTCCCTACTGCAGTAGTTATTATTAATTTGGAACCACTAATCAATATGAGGATAGGAGTTGCCTATCATCAATTTAGCCGAGTCATGGTCTTCAGGGTAGAGTTCACAAGCCCAATGCACTAGGTTGAAGTCTCCTTCAACCTGGTCTCCCACCCCAACAGAACATATTTTTTTGGGTGTTACCTCGTCTATTTTATTTAGGAAAGAGTCCACAAAGTCTCGCGGGCAGTTGGGGTCTCGGGTTTTGACGTGATTTTTGATGAGGTTGCCCAGGAATTCCTGCAGCATGGTGCCATTCAGGAAGATCTTGTTGTGTTGACCTGGAAGCCACCTCAGAATTTCTGGGAAAGCGTTGTAGAGCTGGGAAATAGGAGACATGATAGATCAAATTTTCTCGCAACAAGTCGAAACAAGTCTGCAACATAGTTTCCATTTCATTAAACCTTTAAAGTAGGTGTAAAACCAAACTGAATGATATTTACTTTGCTCTGTTGTGTCATAAACACCCATAGACACTCATAAACACCCATAGACACTCTACTGACTATGCCCACTTTCAACCCCAAACCCTAAAATCACACCCCTATTTGTAGCCACACCCACAAAATCAAGCTCCCATTTTTAACACCCTTATACAGACATTAGACATTCAAAGTATAAAGACAAACAATTTTCTAGAAGTGCATGCATAGTTAGGAGAGTTGCCTTGAGGATATTTAAACAGTAACATTGCAGTTCTACAAGTACAGTTGTAATACTATGCAACTACTGTATGTGGATGCATTTTAACCCTTTCTTTACATAGTCCAATAAAATCTACACTTAGATGTTGGCGCCCTCTGTCTTTTTATTATTTTACAGTGTACAGAGGTTATCCATTACTCTGCCAGAGGAGCTGTAGTCATTGTAAAATGGACTTTTGGAATTATGAACACTTATGGACTTATCCTTTAGTTGACTTGTTTAGTCTGCCAACCCCCCCCCCCCCTTCTCCTTGCGCCATTAGGACTTTTATTTTACAAATGGCTCCAGTATTTCATGTTGGCGCCCCCACAGTGGGACTGATGGGTTGGTATTTGCACAGTACAATGTGTATGCTAAACAGGTGGGCATATGCTTTCTGGGGACAGACACCTCAAAACAGGGACGTACGGTAACCATATGTTATAGAGTGACAACTTTCACCCTGTCATATGGTCTTCTGATAGAGACTAGAAGTGGCCATTTTGAACCCTGTACAGGCATAGTCCACTGTTGTTACCATCAAAAAATGGCAATGCTTCACGATGCACAGTACACAGACCAAGCGAAATGTCACCCAGTTTGGGTTTACTGCTCCAGCTCACCTGGAAGCCTAGTCTGCCCAAGAAGGTCAAATTTTCGAGGATCATATTGTGCAAGGTCTGGAAAGTCTTGTCTTCTGTATCAAAGCGATCTCCAAACACGATGGAGCAGATAACGTTGGACACAGCAGCGGTGAGCTCAGGGCCCGGGTTGAAAGGTTTCCCTGGTAAGGAACATGAAATAAGGTCTTAAAGTGAAATTGTCTCTGAATATATGGCAACAGTAGTAGGAATTCCCTTTGTCAAGTTTCTAGCACAGGTTGGAAAAAGAAGACTAACTTCTGAGCAGCTGTTATGGACAACACCACCATTATTTCTTTTCTCCTGAACCTTATCAGTCTACCCCTTATGTATAGGGTGCGTTTTAAGACATACTTCCATGGTCCTCCTTGTAACCCCTTCACACATTAGTTACAAGTCAATTGTCCTCCCCATATGTGCCAAGCAGGTCAAGTGGGTCAGGTGTCCCTGCCTTGAGTCTAGTGGGCCAAGTAAGTCAGGTATTTCTACAGTAAAGTGGGTGAGGTGTATCTTGAGTCAGGTGGGCCTAGTAAATCAGGTGTTCCTACAGTCAAGTGGGTGAGGTGTCTCTTGAGTCAAGTGGGCCAGATGAGACAGTTGTTTCAACATTTATGTGGGTAAAGTGTCCCTTGAGTCAACTTGGTCATGCGAGTCAAGTGTTCCTACAGTCAAGTGGGTTAGTAGCCTCTTGAGTCAAATGGACCATGTAAGTCAGGAGATCAGTTAAGAGGGCGGGGTGTCTCTTGAGTCAAGTGTGCCAAGTCATGTGTTCCTACAGTCAGGTGGTGCCATAGTCAGACAGGTCAGATGTATGTATGAAGGAGATTCAAGGTAGACAAAAGAGTCCTAAAATATGCATGGTACTTGTGTTTGGCCTCAGCCATGGCTATCACACACCTGGGTGTGAATCAAAAAGTCCGTTACCATTTTTTGATCTGAAGAAGTCCACCAGAAACTTGGCCTCTTCAGTCACTCGTTCTTCAATGCTCCTCTTTCCCATGCCAAAGTTCCTCAGGGTGGTCAGGGAGAACTTTCTTTGTTGATACCAGTGAGGTCCATTGGAGAAGACCACACCTGGAATAAAACACAGATAATTACTTAATCGAGAAAGCAAATGGGGACATTTACAGCTCTTGGATGTACAGCAACATGCTCCACATAGCAGACCAGGCAGCACCTATTGAGCTTCAGCCAATCAGAATGGCTCCCTCTTGTTGCCCAGTCTTATAATGATTCCTTGGTACTGACCTCTGGCTCAGGCTCTGGCTGATCGGTATTTGTCTACCAAATCCGCAACCAGCTCCACCCTCTATACAGACTTACTTTCTGGTACCTTCCCATCTCTTGGTCAGGAATATTAAGTGGGGTAGACATTGAGGTCATGACTCAGCATGCAGCAAAGCCCAACAAACTTATGAGGGGTCCCTGGTGAGTACTGACTGGTAACACTAACACTTTTTCTGCCTACTCTCTATTCTGCTCCAAATGCCACTTATTTCATTGGCATACCTCTTTAGACCCAGTCTATATGGAATTCATGGTCATCTGCTGACTTGGCACCATCCACAGGCAGCTTAATTCATCAATAAGACACAGTTGATAGAAGCTGAATCCAACACAATTTTACTTTAGCTAATTGCATTACAGAGGATGCTTTTGCAATCTTTTGAGGTATACTGTAAAAGACAATGAGTTTTCCAAGCCCTGCCTTTGCAAAGTAGTAACATTGACAGGGGCAACCTGGAAGAAACAAGGCTGGTCTAGCTGAGCCTGAATAACCTAGCACAAAAAAGGAGGAGAGGGGAGGACAGAAGGAGATATCAAATCACATAGGCCTGAAACCTCTACTAGATTTGTGGTTTTGCACCCAAGATACTTGGACTTGTCCTCCTAAAATCCAATAAAAATGGCCCATTACGGCCCATTGCCCGTGTCTCGTGTTCCTAGTTACCTTTTCTTCTGGCGATCCGTGCAAACACAGGAAGAATGGCTCTTCCGCTGAAATCCTCCGCTTGTCCCAGAAGGGCCTCCTTGAGCGCGTCGTATCCATACAGAACAACCGTCGGGTTCCGCCCAAAGTAGATGGTGTAAACGCCCCCGTACTTCTCTCCAAGCTGGCACAGAGAGGAAAAGAAAAGAACTGTAATTAGGATTTGTTGGCAAAGCCCTGGTGACTAATTTATAACCCAACGCAACCTGGCAGATGTTCGTTCCTGCTTGTATGGAACGAGTAGGAACAAGCAACAACATTCACAATTCTTTTTTGTGCAAGAGCAGACTTGGGTTCAGGGTCAATAGGAATAGCAAGATACCACAGGCAACAGCAAGAGGTACGGCCAGCTACCCAACATGAAAGCCATGGTGAAGACTAAACTAAAAATGTGCATTAGACAAAACACTCCAAAGGAGAATAATCTCAGGGAGTTTTTTTGAAAGTAGTGCGTCGCTAGAGCAACCATTCTCAACCAGGGTTCCGTAAAATCCTAAGGTTTCTCCAGAGATTTCTAGGGGTTCCTTGAGCTGTGTCTGATTGACTTTATGTTTGATCGTACCTGCATAGTTCCGAAGCCAAGCCCACTTGGCAGGGCCAGCAGCATGACACTAGAGGTCTTTTTAGCTGTCTGTAAGGTTGGCATTCTTCCAATTGATCAACAACATAAGGGGCATTTTTACCACCCACCCCCAATGATTTGGTTTTAGCAGGGACCTTGAGATCTGCAAATTGTTTTCAGGGTTCCATTGGGGTAAAAATGTTGATAAAGGCTACACTAAACCTATCTCAACCGGAGTTTTGAGAAACCCTAGGGTTCCTCCAGATGTTGGCAAGGGTTCTTTGAGAAAAAAAAAGCATGGCAGACTGATCTCCTGCCTATACTCGCCACCAATGGACACTTATACACTGAAGACCAATGTACAGGGGTATATTCTACATCAACCATCAATGGAAGGGGTCACTTTTACACTTGCCACCAATGGAAGAGGTCACTTTTGCAATTGCCACCAATGGAAGGGGTTGCTTCTACACTAACCACCAATGTAAGGGGTCACTTCTACAATAGCCACCAATGTGAGGGGTCACTTTTACACCTGCCACCAATGGAAGGGGTCACTTCTACATTGACCACCAATGGAAGGGGTCACTTTTACACTTGCAACCAATGGAAGGAGTCACTTCTACACTGGCCCCCGATGTTAGGGGTTGCTTCTACACTAACCACTAATTTAAGGAGTCACTTCTACAATAGCCACCAATGGGAGGGGTCACTTTTACACTGACTACCAATGGAAGGGGTCACTTTTACACTTGCCACCAATGGAAGGGGTCACTTTTACACTGACCACCAATGAAAGGGGTCACTTCTACACTGACCACCAATGGAAAGGGGTCTCTTCTACACTTGCCACCAATGGAAGGGGTCACTTCTACACTGACCACCAATGGAAGGGGTCACTTTTACACTTGCAACCAATGGATGGGGTCACTTCTACACTGGCCCCCGATGTTAGGGGTTGCTTCTACACTAACCACTAATTTAAGGAGTCACTTCTACAATAGCCACCAATGGGAGGGGTCACTTTTACACTGACTACCAATGGAAGGGGTCACTTTTACACTGACCACCAATGGAAGGGGTCACTTTTACACTGACCACCAATGAAAGGGGTCACTTCTACACTGACCACCAATGGAAAGGGGTCACTTCTACACTTGCCACCAATGGAAGGGGTCACTTCTACACTGACCACCAATGGAAGGGGTCACTTTTACACTTGCAACCAATGGAAGGAGTCACTTCTACACTGGCCCCCGATGTTAGGGGTTGCTTCTACACTAACCACCAATTTAAGGAGTCACTTCTACAATAGCCACCAATGGGAGGGGTCACTTTTGCACTTGCCACCAAAGGAAGGGGTCACTTTTGCACTGTCTACCAATGGAAGGGGTCACTTTTACACTTGCCACCAATGGAAGGGGTCACTTTTACAATGACCACCAATGGAAGGGGTCACTTCTACACTGACCACCAATGGAAGGGGTCACTTCTACACTGACCACCAATGGAAGGGGTCACTTCTACACTGACCACCAATGGAAGGGGTCACTTCTACACTGACCACCAATGGAAGGGGTCACTTCTACACTGACCACCAATGGAAAGGGGTCATTTTTACACTGACCACCAATGGAAGGGGTCACTTCTACACTGACCACCAATGGAAAGGGGTCACTTTTACACTGACCACCAATGGAAAGGGGTCACTTTTACACTGACCACCAATGGAAAGGGGTCACTTCTATACTGACCACCAATGGAAGGGGTCATGTGTACAATGCTCCTTCCCTCCTTCATGGGCTCAAATATGCACAGTCATTCTATGTGAACATGATTGGCTGTTCGGTGATCACTCATAACAGTGATCAATCAGTGACCAGATTGTGCATGCACGGCCGTCCACCATCTGGCATCCATAGTCACCTTGAAGGCCTTTTTATGTGTCCTTTATTCGACAAAAAAAATTCTCTGTATGTCAATGCATATTGAATAGAAGCCTCCTTCTCTATATAGCCACTTCACGTCTACATACTGCAGTTTAGTGTGTTTTTAAAGGGGAACAAAAAGGGGCCCCCCGCTTAGATGCAAAGGGGCCCCTAAAGCTTTACCCTTTCACCTTTTTTCAAACAGAGATTGATGTCTCCTACTAGTTGGACATTCAGCTCTGAATCTCAACTGATAGATCCTGTTTTTCCTGTATCTCTGAGCCCTTGTACACACCGGAGTCAAAGCCAAGCAGAGTGGCACCCATTACTATAATAAAGCGTATGGGCAGCTGCCCAACTGATAACGTTTATTTCCTTAATTAAGCTTTTTTATTTCACAGCAAATAGATGCATTTCAGTATGTCGTTTTTTTTTTACCTGTATATCTGTAATTTTTACCTTTTTGTCTATGCACTGCCCGCCTAGGGATATTAAAGCGGAGCTCCACCCAAATGAGATCTGCCTCCTCCCCCTCTCTGATGCCACATTTGGCACCTTCTTGGGGGGGGGAGCAGGTATCTGGTTTTGACAGGTACCCACACCCACTTCCTGCTAAGTTCCTGCCGCAGCTGGCCCATTGAGAAAACACAGAGTGATTTGCGCAGTAGGAAACCAGCTGTGAAGCCATTAGGTTACCGGTGCCCAGTGGCGGCCGCTCCATTAGGGGCAGCCCCTAAACCATGCGTCCTGCCTCTAATCTACATGCAGGGTGCCGGAAACATGGATTCCATTGGGGGTTTTTATTTTTTTAGAAGCACGTGATTAGAGCCTGAGGCTCTAATTGGCTTCAAAAGAGGGTGTGCTCGCTATTCGCCAATGTCACACAACTGGATGGGTTCAGTGCTCTGCGCGTCGAGCCCACCCAGTTGTGTGACATTAGGGAAATAATATTCGCTATTACTTTTCATGCTTCTCCTCCTGGTAATTCAGGAAGCGGGTCCTGAGACCTGATTGGCCAGGGAGTTTTAGGAAGTCCAGGGAGGAGAAGGAAAGGCCCGGCACTTCCCACGGCAAGCTGCAGCAGGTGGAGGGGCAGCTTTCAAGAGCCCTTCCCTGCATCCAGCATCTCCTCCTAGGGTAAGGACATGGATGGCGTCCGACCCATCCAGACGGGGAGGGGGGGTGCAAGTGAGGGGGTCAGGGGCAGCTTCCAGAAGCCCTACCCTGGATCCAGCACCACCTCCTAAGGTAAGGACATGGATGGCATCTGACCTGTCCAGGTGGGGGGGGGGGGTGTAGTGGTCTGCCAGTGAGGGGGTCAGGGGCAGCTTCCACAAGCCCGCACCACCTCTAATCACAGCCCACCTAATCTATTCAATTAGTATCCAATCAGGCAGGACCCTGTACTATATAGTTGTTGGCAGATATAATGGAGATTGTACAATCAAATTATAGTATGTCTGCAGTCTCTGGCCATCTCTTGTATCATGTGTGCAGTCTCTGGCCATCGCCTGTAACATGTCGGCAGTTTCTGACCATCTCTTGTATCATGTCCGCAGTCTCTGACCATCTCCTGTAGCATGTCTGCAGTCTCTGACCCTCGCCTGTATCATGTCTGCAGTCTCTGACCATCTCCTGTACTATGTCTGCAGTCTCTGATCATCTCTTGTACTATGTCTGCAGTCTCTGACCATCTCTTGTATTATGCCCCCAGTCTCTAACCACCTCTTGTAACATGTCTGCAGTCTCTGACCCTCGCCTGTATCATGTCTGCAGTCTCTGACCATCTCTTGTACTATGTCTCCAGTCTCTGACC
Organism: Aquarana catesbeiana; assembly: GCF_042186555.1. Lineage (NCBI taxonomy): Eukaryota > Metazoa > Chordata > Amphibia > Anura > Ranidae > Aquarana > Aquarana catesbeiana. Next base: position 239,723,178 of record NC_133335.1, read on the forward strand.
CTCGCCTGTATCATGTCTGCAGTCTCTGACCCTCGCCTGTATCATGTCTGCAGTCTCTGACCCTCGCCTGTATCATGTCTGCAGTCTCTGACCCTCGCCTGTATCATGTCTGCAATCTCTGACCCTCGCCTGTATCATGTCTGCAGTCTCTGACCATCTCTTGTACTATGTCTCCAGTCTCTGACCCTCGCCTGTATCATGTCTGCAGTCTCTGACCCTCACCTGTATCATGTCTCCAGTCTCTGACCCTCGCCTGTATCATGTCTCCAGTCTCTGACCCTCGCCTGTATCATGTCCGCAGTCTTTGACCATCTCTTGTACTGTGCCCGGATTAGTGCTCTGTTTACTGGATTTAACCCTTGCCCAACTCTGTTAGTCCATTCTCTCAATAGAGGACTTTGTGATCACTCCGGCTCTCTGCTCTGGTTCTGCTCCTCCCCCCACCTTCATCACGACTTTCCTATCTATTTACTAAGGGTGGCAGTATAAGGATTACAATCAGTTAATGTTGATAGAGAGAGTGAAGTTCTACTGGTAAACATAAACCTGATTGCACCACGTCGGGTTCTGTGCCACCATCTTCACTTGGCGTCATCAGAAGGCAACTGTCTCTTCTGAATTCTTGCAGCCATTCTCAGATGTCGTGCTGCAGCGCATGCGCAATAGATTACCCCGAGGACCTCTGTGCACTTAGGATCACAGCCACCGACCACCAATGCTGAGGTGGGGTTTGTTTCAGCCAGCCACTGACCATCAGTGCTAGGGGGGATTTTTGCAGTTAGCCACTGACCACTAATGTTAGGCGGATATTTCTGCAACTACTACTGACCATTACTATTTCTGAGTCTACTATCCCAACAGTTACTGATTGCTCAATAGTCGCTGACAGGGGGGTATTTTGCAGCCAACCTCCGACCACCAATGTTAGGGGGGATTTTTGCAACCAAAGTCTGACCACTAATGTTAGGGGGGATTTTTGCATTCAACCGCTGACCACCAATGTTAGGGGGGTATTTTTGCAGCCAAAGTCAGACCACCAATGCTAGGGATGTATTTTTGCATTGACCCACTGACCACCAATGTTATGGGGGTATTTTTGCAGCCAACCTCTGACCACCAATGTTAGAGGGGTATTTTGCAGCCAACCTCTGACCACCAATGTTAGGGGAGTATTTTTGCACCCAACCTCTAACCACCAATGTTAGGGGGGTATTTTTCAGCTAACCTCTAACCATCAGTGCTAGGGGGGTATTTTTGCAGCCAACCTCTGACCACCAAAGTTAGGTGGGTATTTTTGCATTCAACCACTGACCACCAATGTTGGGGGGGTTGCACTTAACCTCTGACCACCAATGTTAGGGGGGGATTTTTGCATTTAACCTCTGACCACCAATGTTAGGGGGGTATTTTTGCAGCCAACCTCTGACCACAAATGCTAGGCGGATATTTCTGCAGACAGCCACTACTGACCATTACTACTTCTGAGTCTACTATCCCAACAGTTACTGATTGCTCAATAGTCACTGACTACTGTGCCCCTATTAGTGACTAGTCACTGCCCCCCCCTCCCCCCCCCCCCCCCCCGATGACATGTTATGGCACATGTGCAGTAGAGCATTCCAAGGACCCCTGGCATGTTCCAGCCAGCCACCGCCAATGCTAGGGGGGTTTGAAGCCAGCCACTGACCACCAATGCTATGGAGGGGGGGTTGCAGCCAGCCAATGGCCATTTTTGCAGGCAGCCACGACTGACCATCACAACTGATTGCTCAGTAGTCACCGATCGCTCCTATCTTATGATTTGGCACACGAGCCCCCAACATTCAGAAGGGGAGGGGGGAGGTATGATCGTAGTTTGCATGCTTCTGCTGTGACCCCCCCAAACTCACCTCTGTGAATGTGTCGTATGGAGCCAACTTGTTGATCTGGTGCAGATTGCCAATGACAGGCCACGGCGTGGGCCCCGGGGGCATGTTACGTCTTCTTCTCCATGATGAGATGTACAGGTAAGCCAGCAGAGCCAGGAGCCCGGCCACAAGAGCGGACAGCATGGTGTCAGCCTCTCCTTCCTGAGCACATTCCTTCCCGGCTTATTTATCCCCCGCCGCCCCTCCTCTAGGCCTCTGATGTAACCACTCAGCAAGCACAGGGGAGAGGCGTGACCACGGAACACGTAACATAGTTGTAAAGAAAGTAACAATGTAGCTGATATCTTGTAGCTTCCTTTATCAGACATGATAGTTTACTAATAACTTAAAGCTCAACTCCGGGCACAAAAACTTTCACCTAAATATATTCTTCAATAGCCACAAATGATAAAAAAAAAAAACACTTTGTGAGCACCAAATGACTTTGTAAACCCAGATATTACCTTGTAAAAGCAGGCGTGACATCATCACTGCGCTGTACATAGCCTGTGCAGAGAGTATAGGGGTGGGAGCTGTTCTAGAAGCTCCGCCCACTACAGGCTGCCTGCAGAAAGCGACAGGAGGGGCTGGAGACTAGACACGTGCAATTCGCTTCCTTCCAAATTAGTTTTTAAACGAATTTCGTTAATTCGGAAATATCCCAAATAACAAATACCCGTTAATTTTGGAGTTTATATATATTATATATATATATATATATATATATATATATATATATATATATATATATATATATATATAATGTTTGGAGGTTTTAAGTAAGTTTCTAGCAAAAAATACAGATTTTTACTTGTAAACCAAAAGTTCCAGTAAAACAAGTCCAATGACCATGAAAAGTATTCCCTTCAATAAATAGTTCATATCATATGGTTATATAAAAGTGCTCCCTGCTCAAGAGTTTCTGCGGATCTACCACTTCCTCTTAGCACATGATGATTGTGCCCCCCCTGAAGTTGCTCGCCACTCACCAGAGGGTTAGGACTCTCAGCTATACAGCTAAAACCGTGGCCAAAAGTTTTGAGAATGACACAAATATTAATTAATTATCACAAAGTCTGCTGCCTCAGTTTTTATGATGACAATTTGCATATACTCCACAGCCACGGCTGTACAAGAGTCTCAAAAGCCTTTATATGCTCCACATCCCCATGGCCAGAATACTTGGTCCTCCTGAAGCTTTCCTGTGGTATCTGTTCATCTTGGCTTGCATTATGCTTGACCACCTCCAACCAACCATAGTACAGTCAAGAACTTACGTACTCATTAGGACAAAAAGAAGGGAATCGCAACATAGTGTAATAACATTTTATTGAAATATATGCTGAAAATTGCACTCCCTTACGGGCGGCGCCTCCCCTGTCCATGCGTCCAGCCCCCTGATCTACATATCAGTGGCGCCGGACCATGGATTCCATTGCGGGGTGGGTGTTTTTTTGAAGCACCTGATTAGAGCCAGAGGCTCCAATAGGCTTCAAAAAAGGGTGGCAATTCTCTGCACTCCGAGGCCACCCGTTTGTGTGACCATAGCAAATTAATTTTCGCTATTTTCACACTAATGTTCCTCCCTGCCAATCAGGAGACAGGTCTGTGAGACCTGTTTCCCAACTGGCCAAAGCATTTTATTGGAAGAGGAGACACACGATGGAGGAAGCTGGAGAAGCGGACACCGGAGCGGTCACTGGAGAGGAAGAGAGGACACCACAGCCCCGCGGGTAAGTGCCGGACCACCCAAGGGGGCTGTTTCAGTGCTGTGCCACGCCGCTGCCGCGGGGGGTGTTCTTTGTTTGCCGCCCCCCCCAAAAGAAGTAGCCACCACTGCTACAGGATAAAAAGCCAGTATTAGATTCAAGATCTGGAAGCCTGCATTCCACGGGCCGGATGTGACATCACCGAAACCGAAAATTACATTCAACACATTTCACCCATTTCGGGCATCCTCAGGATTTAAAATGTCCATTCTTGGCTGCTCTATGTATCCGCCTAGGCTCCTCCTACTACAAAATTGTCAAAAATGTACCTGACCAGCTAAAAATATCTTGGACCAAGCAGGATTTTGGCCCAAAAAGGTGTATAGCATGCAGGACATGTAAGACTAACGTCAGGAAAACTACTGTAGGAGCCTCAGGGCTCCAACTCGCCCCTGCTCCGAAGACTTGATGGAAAAGGTCAAGAAAATGCCAAGGACACGCACAGGAAGTGACCTCAACCTGATGGAAAAAGGCGGGAAAATGCACAGGAGGTGCACAGGAAGTGACCTCAGACTTCCCTTTATAAGCCCAGCCCAGACACTGCCAAATTGCTGGATTATCTTCAGCCCCCCCCTTGTTCCTGTGCTAGTGTGTGATCTGTCGGAACCTGTTGTGACCTGGAAACCTATTTGACTACTCATGATTGCTGCTTGCCTTTGACCTCGGATTTGTACCTTGATCATTCTACTTCTTTGCCCCTTTTGTACTCAGCTGCCAGATTGGAACCGACCCCGGCTTGGCTCTCGACCATTCTTCTTCTGATTAACCCATTTATGCTTTGTTGCCCAACTGGACTTGACCTTGGCTCGGATCCCGGACTAAGGCTTGCATGGTGCTCCACACCCCTGGCACCCGTGCCACTCGGTGTCCCACCAAGTCTCCATCTCCAGAGGCTTCAAGGACCCGAGGTGCAAGGGAGGCCTCCCCACTACTTCGGTCTCACATCAGGTACGTGGCCCTCATGACAACTACGCATTTTCAGTCCACAGTTACTGATAAAATGTATGAAGTGAAGAAATGTATAATATGAGGTAGGTTTTCTATGGTTTGATAAAGGGGCGCTCCTGCCTGCCCTGAAACATGTAGCCACACCCCCTCCGCTTCCTGTCATCATCACCCAGCCGAGGGTGTTTGGAGCCGCAGCCATCTTGCTACTTCTGGAAGTTGCTGTTGATTATGTTCCAGCTGGACTTCAATCAAGAACTCTGCTTCAACTAACCACATGCCTGCGGAACTCTGCAGCCTCACGGGGATCCTATGGAGGTCTATAAGGGTTTATGACAAGCCTTGATCCACCACTAGTGAGTGCATTTTTATTGTCTTTTATACTTTTTTAAAAATAAATTGCTACACCTACATGGAGGTTCCCTCTTGTGTTTGTTTTTTTTTATATGGTAGTACACATGTTACCTACCTATTGGAATGCCCCTGCGGACTCCAGTATGTAGGATGCGTAACAAAGAGAATTAAGGGTAAGACTTTTTATTCTGAAAATGATATCATACCTTTTGTATGAGGGGCAGCCCGGCGGATGTAGTTTTGGTTCAATATTTAGCACACATAGAGCGTGGGTTTATTATAATATTTATAATGGTGACAAAGTTCATTGTTTGACAAACAAAGATTACTCTGATGTTGCAAATGTTGGAAGAAGCGATATTAGAGCATATAATAAAGGAGAGGGAAGGTTTGCTTTAAGGTGGACTTGCACTTCATACTGTGATTTAACTGCACAGCAACCAGAGGGGAGGGGCTCACAGATCGCTCCCATAGACTTCAATGAAAAAAACTCCCCCCTAGTGACTTCAATGCAAAAACACGTCCCATAGACTTCAATGCAAAAACACCCTCTAGTGACTTCAATGCAAAAACATGTCCCATGGACTTCAAAGCAAAAAGTTCCCCCTAGTAAGGTCAATGCAAAGTCGCATCTCATAGACTTCAATGCAAAATTGACCCTGTTGAAGACTGTTCAGTCAAAACGCGTAGGGCTAGCATTTCAGCCTCCCACATTGCCATTTTTATCTGTTTGTGATCACTTTTTAACAGTGTATGGTGTTTATACAATAAATCACATTTTTTTTTTACCTGCACCATGTGGAGCTTCCTTTTTTCTTTCCCCACGGCTCCTTATTAATCGCCGTCTCTGGATCATTCTGCTCTGGAATTTGAAACGTGAGCGACAGCCGTCCAACTCCTGCCTGTGACCACCATCTTTCATCTAGGCCCGTGGCCCACAAGACACCGTCCGGTTGGACATCACGGGAGATTCTCCCCATGCCTTTTTGACGCACTGCTATAAGGTATCTGCGTCCTATGGATCCGGTAAGGGTATCCATTTACTTCTATCAAACATCTGTATGCCTTTGGTGTCCACTGTCACCCCTGCATTGAAAGAATATACACATCGTTTGGTGTCTAGTGCTATCCTCCCATTGGAGAAGATACCCCTTCACTATTTATCCTATGGACTCTCACTATTTGCTGTTCCATATTTCACCATAGACACTTTGATCACATATTGTTGTCTTTTCACATTTCAGCGCTGATATATTTATTTTCCATTTTTTTACATGTTTATTGAGTACATGTTAGACATGGTGATGCTTACTCACATTCTCCTTTATTTAGCATATGTTAGACCTTCTTAGCGCTGCACTTTATGCAATTCAAAATTGACTATAAACTATGGGGAGTACGCATGTTACCTACCTACTGGAATGCCCCTGTGGACTCCAGTATGTAGGATGTATAACAAGAGAATTAAGGTTAAGACTTTTTAATTTGAAAACGATATCATACCTTTTGTATGAGGGGCAGCCCGGCGGATGTAGTTTTGGTTCAATATTTAGCACATAGAGCGTGGGTTTATTATAATATTTATAATGGTGACAAAGTTCATTGTTTGACAAACAAAGATTACTCTGATGTTGCGAATGTTGGAGGAAGCAATATTAAATCAGATAATAAAGGAGAGGGAAGGTTTGCTTTAAGGTGGACTTGCACTTTGCACTGTGATGTCACTGCACAGCAACCAGAGGGGAGGGGCTCACAGATCGCTCGGATGTTATCAAGTAGCACAGTTGCAAGGAAAGTAACAATGTAGCTGATACCTTTTAATGTGCTTAACTGAATATGATTTGAGATACAAGCCTTTGAAAAAACACTGCGCCTAGGTTCACACCAATACGGTGTGGGAAACCCCCTCGATTCGTGCAAGTTTCCCGCCCCGCATTTAAATTGCACCGCCCTTGCGGGTGTCAGTACAATCCTAAAGTGGTACTAAAGGTTGTTATTTTTTTTTTTTTTTAAATAACAAACATGTTATACTTACCTGCTCTGTGCAACAGTTTTGCACAGAGCATCCTCGATCCTCCTCTCCTCGGGTCCCCCCTGCTGGTGCTCCTGACCCCTCCCTCCAGCCTATTGCCCCCCCCATAGTAAGCAGCTTGCTCTGGGGGCATCCGAGCTGGCTTGCGTCTGTCCAGTTACACACACCCACACGGAGCGTGGCTCGGCCCCGCTCTGGTCTCTCCTTATTGGCTCACTGGCTGTGATTGACAGTAGCAGGAACCAATGGCTACCACTGCTGCCTCAGCCAATGAGGAGGGAGAAACCCAGGAGAGTAGAGGCTCTCGTGCACATAGCTGGATCGCGATGGGTCTCAGGTAAATATCGGGGGGGGGGGGGGGCTGCACATGGAAGGTTTTTTTACCTTCATGCATAGAATGCAACCTTGATCCTTTACAACCACTTTAACAACACCCCAAATGCAGGTCACAATCATGACCATGCGATCTGGTGGCAGTGCGATTCCAAAACTGCTGCATGCATGACTTTGGTGCGATTTGAGCCCATGCAAAAGAAAGCACCACACTGAATCGCATTGAATGTGGTGCAGTTCCTGTGCAATTCTCATGCAGGTCATAAAATGTACCGAGGCTTAGGGGTCAATTTATGAAACATTCATTGGATGAAGGTCACAATCATTTACCCAGACAGCATGAATTGTACCTGCATTTTCTCTAATACAGGGGTCTCCGAACTATAACCCGCTGTAAGATTTTATCTGCTCTCTGATCTAAGGGGGGACTCTGATCTAAGGGGGGGACTCTGATCTAAGGGGGGACTCTGATCTAAGGGGGGGACTCTGATCTAAGGGGGGGACTCTGATCTAAGGGGGGGACTCTGATCTAAGGGGGGGACTCTGATATGGGAGGGGGGGGGCTCTGAAATAAGAAGACTCTGATGTAAGGAGCTCTGATGGGGGCTCTACTGGAGACTCTGATGTGAGGGGACTCTAATAGGGAGCTCTGATGTAAATGGGGGGCTCCAATATAAGGGGGCTCTGACATTAGGGGACCTTGAACTCTCATGTAAGGAGGGACTCTGATGGGCTCAAGTTTATTTGGAATTTTCTTGCTTTATTTTACAAAAAAATATTTTTTGTTCTAAATCATATCATACTGATTACAAAAAAAAAAAAAAAAAACTCCAGGTAAATCTTAATCATTCCTTTAAATTGGATTTGCTTATTTATAAAACTGTTTTTCCTTCGGCCCACAAATATATTTAAAATCTACAATGTGGCTCTTGCGCTGAAAAGTTTGGAGACCCTGGCTGTACAATTCAATGATTTCCTATGAGCGTCAGCTCCATCTAGTGGCCAAAATGCAGTAATTTTTTTTTTCAAACTGATGTATTTCAGAAGAAAATACTGCATTTTGACCACTAGATGGAGCTGTTGATCATATGAAATCATTGTAGTGGGGAAAATTCATTCAGGCTGGGCAAATGCTGGTAATATTCGTCCAGTGAATGTTTTATAGACTTTTTTTTTTTTAGATATGATTTCATGCAAATAACTAAAAAGTCATACTTATATACACAAGCACAGTGGACATGAAAAAACGTTAGTGGATTAAAGTAAAACAGGATTTCCAGGGGCACTTCCTGATTGCCTGTCAGCCGGCACCATGTAAAACGCATCACAACACACTGGAATCACATCTAAGCACCCCCCCCATGCAATTTCCATTTAAATCAATGGATAGGCATCAAAACGCATGATAACGGGCACTTTCACAGGTTCTCTGCATGCATTGCAATACACTTTGTACTGCATGTCAACAGGAATCAACTAGGGAGGCACCGATATATCGTCCACCAAAAATTTTTGCCCGAAAATAGGGTAATTGGCGTTCTGCCAATAGAAAAAAAAAAAGTGACGATAATGGCATTATGTGTCCCATCGACTTCAATGCAAAAATCGCATCCCATAGACTTCAATGTAAAAACGCCCCCTAGTGACTTCAATGCAAAAATGCATCCCATAGACTTCAATGAAAAAACTTCCCCCTAGTGACTTCAATGCAAAATCACATCCCATTGACTGCAATGCAAAATCGTTCCCCTATAGACTTTCAGTGCAACCCCCCCCCCCCCCCTCCTTGTGACTTCAATGCAAAAACACGTCCCAATTCAAATAAAAAACACCCTCTAGTGACTTCAATGCAAAAACACGTCCCATAGACTTCAATGCAAAAAGTTCCTCCTAGTAATGTCAATGCAAAGTCGCATCCCATAGACTTCAATGCAAAAACGCCCCCCTAGTGACCTCAATGCAAAATCACGGCCCATAGACTTCAGTGCAAAAATGCCCCCTAGGGACCTTAATGCAAAATCGCGTCCTATAGACTTCAATGCAAAAACGCCCCCTAGTAACTTCAATGCAAAATCACGTCCTATAAACTTCAATGTGAAAACACATCCCATAGACTTTAATACAAAAATGCCCCCAGTGACTTCAATGCAAAAATACATCCCATAGACTTCAATGCAAAAACGCCCCCTAGTGCCTTTAATGCAAAAACACGTTCCATAGACTTCAATGTAAAATTGCCCCCTAGTAATGTCAATGCAAAGTCGCATCTCATAGACTTCAATGCAAAAACACCCCCTAGGAACCTTAATACAAAATCGCACTCCATAGACTTCAATGCAAAAACGCCCTCTAGTGACTTCAATGCAAAAACACGTCCCATTGACTTCAATGCAAATTTGCGTATGTTTCGGTTTCAGTTTTCGGCCAAGTGCATCCTGAATTTTCAGTTTCAGCACCGCTAATCATAACACACATCACTGCACATTGACGCGCTTCATAATGCGTTTCCATACGCTATGATGCCCGTTGACACCACTCGTGGGCTGAGCCGCCTTTTTGATGCCTTTCGATTAATTTGCAAAATTGCAAAGACCTGAGTCCCGCCAAAAGGAGACGGAACTGTTCCTGAAAATACCATCAAACTGGCCGCCTCTGGCATGAACACTTTCCAAGACACCAGCCTGGAACAAGTATGCCGATTGGGAAAGTCTGGACTGGCAAAACACTCGTTCCAAATCAGCACCTCAAAGTCATTGGATCAGCCCTGACTGCCAGGGAATTAGTATTTTCCATAGGGAATTGTCAAAGTGCTCAGGATTTAGGCTTAAATCACTGCCATGGAACAAGCATGCAGTCAGTGAAGTCTCCTTAGGCTGGCTATACGTGGGTCATTTTTTTATTTTTATTTTTTTCAACCAGCGGGTTGAATATCAGATTCACTGCTTTATAAATTTGCCCCAAATGGTCATTTATTTGGACTTTGGTTGCAATGTGAAGATGTCACCAGCAGGTGGCAGCATTGGCTATGAAATCAGTTTTTCCAGTTTTCCACCTATCTAGAAAACTTTATATTTTGAGTTTTAGGTGGAGGGGCCGGTCCTCAGTATACAAGTAATAAAATATAAAACTACTTAATCCTGGTCCTGATTTTATATGAGAAGAGCGGAATATCTTTTATATTTTCGCTTTTTTGTAATAGAACACGGAGCCGCGTGCCACATAAAACCGGTTTATTCAGAACATACAACTCAAAAGATGGCATTAAAAGTGCATTTAATTGGCAGCTCCAGATCTTATCAACTTTTTAATATTTTAGGCCCATGCAGCCAATAATGCATCTCAATAGGATTACACACAATGGGGGGAGGGGATCAGTACCAAATGATACAAATAAATAAATACATGGTATAACGTCACATACATTACTGTGAATGAAAGTAATACTGTTAAAGCCCAGCTCCAGGTTTCCCCACCCCCACCCACCCTATTCAGGTTAAAAAAAAAAAAAAAAAAAGCATCTAAGGCTGTGACAGACATATTCAGTCCACAGCTGTCCTGGGCAATACTTCTTTTCTGCCACAAGATGTCCTCAGTCTTCCAGATCAGATGTGGCTCTGGGGTCACTTATGCCGAAGGACTGAGGGCAATACAGTGAGTGCAGGAGTGTCCTGGCCCCTCCCCCCCAAGGGGTTGTCACCACGGAGGCGCTTTATTGATGCCGAGAGAAGCGCTGACATGATGACGTCACCGCGGCACTCTGTATCTGGAGTGGTAATGAAAAGAGGAAAAGGATCCAGTGCGTCATGTGACCAGCCAATCACCTTTTGGAAAAAGATACGTATATTGGAAAAACGGCATAACATTCAGAGGAGGGGACCCCGAGGAAGAAGGGGAGTTATACAGATGAGGGAGGAGGGCCTGAGCCTGGAGTTGGACTTTGATTTAGCAGCATTTACATTAACAGTACATATGGGAAGCAAAAACTGCATATTCAATAGTGATAATAAAAAATGTATAAACATTATATATATATATATATCATATCATATCATATTATACGGGAGATATATACACTGTATATTATATCAATATATATTTTTTTATATTATAATAATGTTTATTATTATATTATTGTATTTATTGTTATAGCTATTCTTGTAATTTATTATTATTATTATTATTTTTATAAAATGAAAATTACAAACAGATTGGAGGGTTGGCCAGTGACCGGGGCTCCCTCCAACCCCACCAGAGCCTCCTTCTCTGTAGGTGATCGCACACACATACATGTAATGATATGGAAAGATTGCAATTCTCATGTAAAATACTTAAAATGTTAGTAGTGCTAATAAATATATCCATGAAAAGAATATTATATTCACATTAGAGAACACTATTTATATATATATATATATATATATATATATATATATATATATATATATATATATATATATATATATAATTTTTTTTTTTTAAATAGTGTTCTAGTGTTCATGGATATAGTTTTATTTATATATATATATATATATATATATATATATATATATATACACATACACACACAGTATATATATATATTAGATTGGATATTAGATTATATAAAAAAAAAGATATTATAATAAAAAAATAGTAAATATATTATTATTATTATCATTATTATTATATATATTTGAAAATAATTATATATAACAGAACATGTATGTCATGTTACAACCTAAAACGTAAATGTATTTTATTGAGATTTTATGTGATAGACCAACACAAAGTGGCACATAATTGTGAAGTGGAAGGAAAATGATAAATTAGACAAATAAATATGTGAAAAGTGTGGGGGGGGCATTTGTATGGCGCCCCCCCAGAGTCAATACTTTGTAGAACCCCCTTTCTCTACAAGTCTTTTTGGGGATGTCTCTACCAGCTTTGCACATCTAGAGAGGACATTTCTGCCCATTCTTCTTTGTAAAATATCTCAAGCTCTATCAGATTGGATGGAGAGCGTCTGTGAACAGCAATTTTCAAGTCTTGCCACAGATTCTCAATGTGATTTAGGTCTGGACTGTGACTGGGCCATTCTAACACATGAATATGCTTTGATCTAAACCATTCCATTGTAGCTCTGGATGGATATTTCGGGTCGTTGTCCTGCTGGAAGGTGAACCTCCCCCCAGTCTCAAGTCTTTTGTAGACTCTAACAGGTTTTCTTCTAAGATTGTCCTGTATTTGTCTCCATCCATCTTCCCATCAACTCTGACCAGCTTCCCTGTCCCTGCTGAAGAAAAGCATCCCCACCACATGATGCTGCCACCACCATGTTTCACGGTGGGGATGGTGTGTTCAGGGTGATGTGCAGTGTTAGTTTTCCCCACACATAGCGTTTTGCTTTTAGGCCATAAAGTAGAATTTTGGTCTCATCTGACCAGATCACCTTCTTCCACATGTTTGCTGTGTCCTCCACATGGCTTCTCACAAACTACAAACAGGACTTCTTATGACTTTCTTTCACCAATGTCTTTCTTCTTGTCACTCTTCCATAAAGGGCAGATTTGTGGAGAGCACGACCAATAGTTGTCCTGTGGACAGATTCTCCCACCTGAGCTGTGGATCTCTGCAGCTCCTCCAGAGTTACCATGGACCTCTTGGCTCTTCTCTGATGAATGTTCTCCTTGCCCAGCCGGTCAGTTTAGGGGTACGGTCATGTCTTGGTAGGTTTGCAGTTGTGCCATACTCTTTCCATGTTCGGATGATGGATTGAACAGAGCTCCGTGAGATGTTCAAAGCTTGGGATATTTTTTTATAACCTAACCCTGCTTTATACTTCTCCACAACTTTATCCCTGACCTGTCTGGTGTGTTCCTTGGCCTTCATGATGCTGTTTGTTCACTAAGGTTCCCTAACAAATCTCTGAGGACTTCACAGAACAGCTGTATTTATACTGAGATTAAATTACACACAGGTGGACTCTATTTACTAATTAGGTGACTTCTGAAGGCAATTGGTTCCACTAGATTTTAGTTAGGAGTATCAGAGTAAAGGGGGCTGAATACAAATGCCCCCCCCCCCACACACACACTTTTCACATATTTATTTGTATTGTTTATCATTTTCCTTCCACTTCACAATTATGAGCCACTTTGTGTTGGTCTATCACATAAAATCCCAATAAAATACATTTACGTTTTAGTTTGTAACATGACAAAATGATAAAAATTTCTAGGGCTATGAATACTTTTTCAAGGCACTGTACGACAGATATAATCATATATATATATTAGATTGGATATTAGATTGTATCTTTTTTTAAAATTATTATAATATATTTTTTAAAATAATAATATATAACAGACTGGAGGCTTGACCGGTGGAAAGGACTACCTCCGAGCCCCACCAGAGCCTCCTTCTCTCGGACTTGTGATTGTAGGACCTCCATCCATCTCAGGCGTCTTCACTACCAGAGGGATCTGTCCTCTAACATCTGAAATGATGAAGAGGGAACGGAGGAGGATGGGAGGAAATATCTAAAGCTGAACTCCAGGCTGGTATTCAGGTTGAATAAAGACGCGCGTCCATAAAACTCAACCAGGAAAAAAATTCCTATCCTGGAGCTCATTCAAAGGAAGGCGAAAAAATTGCTGACCAATCTGCTCCATCAAGAGAAAACATTCCTTCCTGACCTCCCCAATGAAATACTCCCACAGATCTCCATTCTTCAACATTTGTGGTGGTTCTCCCTCATCCAGTCATGGTTTGTCCTGTAGAAGTTGGTTACATTGAGCTGACTTTGTTCTGTAACGTTGAGGCCGTATCACAGCCAATCCAGGCTCTCCGTTATTTTTGAGCTGAGGAAGCTACTTGGATGAGAGGCGAAACGTCGTCAACATTACAGAACAAGTCTATCTGAAGGTGACCAACTAATGCTAACTCAACTTTCTACAATGATGTTGTCCAATTAATTATGTTCTATTCTTTCTACAATGTATCCCGTGAACTTAGAAACTCATTCAGCCTTTCTGTGAAGCAATCAACCAAGCTGGCTAGATCCATCAAAATCTGTTCCCCATTTTTGCAGCTCTTACAGTAAAGAAGCCCTTTCCGTTTGTGGAGGTCACACCTTATTTCCTTCTAATAAACAGCGGTCTTGTGTCTTTTGCAGTGACGTTAATATAACTGTCCATTAGGATTACTATATGGACCACTATGTTTATATAAGGTGATCATTCTCCCCCCCAGCCCCACCTTGACCGCCTCTTCTTATGTCACCCTTCTCTGTACTCTCTGCAGTTCCCAAACCTCCTTTCTGTGAACTTGAACCCAATACTCAAGGTGGGGTTTTTACCAATGCTTGTCTATGGGGTATTATTTCTCTTTCTTTCTCTCTCTTCCTATCCCATCCATGTTCTCCTCCAATACTTCAAAAGACCCAAAATTCACCTTTTTTTTTTTGGCAGCAAACATCAACTTGGCTTTTCTCTGCCCTTATTTATTCTGGTTCCTTGGAGAAGAGACCAGGGGGGGGGGGGGTTGGGGGCGATGGCACTACCTCCCATCCGAAAACAAGAGACCCCGGCTCTTCACCCTTCCCTTTCCCCGCAGGACCATCCTGTCCTCGTACACGTCCACCGTCCCAAACGCGTTGGAGCTGGGGGGCGACTCGATGACCCCTTCCATGGTGACGTGGTGGATGCCGCGTGAGTCCCAGTAGTAACCCCCGTCGTGGTCGTGTCCTGCAAAGTAACACACCACGCTCTGGTGGGACTGGATGAGGCGGAGGATGTCTTTGTAGTTCCAGGCCAAGCAGTGGCTACGTATGGCGGCGGGGTGGATTGGGATGTGACCTGCAAACAATGGAAAATACCGACAGATTAGGGGAGGTGGCACTGGCTCCAGTCAAACTTGTGTGACAAAGTCATGTAATTTCCACTGCGGCTTTACATTGCAACTTTAGATGGGGGAGGCTTTGGCTGTTGACTTTGACGGTTGCACAACTGTTGCATTGATAACATTAAGATGAGACTTTCATGCGACTTTTGCAAGTTTACATTGCAGTCTATGGCACTCAAGTCGCCTCAAAGTCCCGCTATTACCCAGGATACATGTCTGTGTGCATCTCTGAAGCTAGTTTCACCCACATACCAGCCATGATCACTTTCTCTCGATGTCTGTCGCAGTACGTAAGGATTTCATCCAACCAGGAGAGCTGTTCTGCGCCGATTCCACCGTTAAACTCCAGCAGGTGGTTTGTAGAGGAGCCTAGAAGGTAAAATTGGAAAAGAGAATGATCATATGTATGATTGCTGCTAGAATGTAAAATGCTTCCTCCTGCCTGCAGCAGACTGATGACATCATCTCAGCCTAGGCACAGTCACTGGACTGGAGCACAAGGATATTTCTTTAACCCCTTCAATACCGGGCAATCCCCCCCCCCCCTGCCCAGGCCAATTTTCAGCTTTCAGCGCTGTCACACTTTGAATGACAATTGCGCCGCCATACAACACTGTACACATAGGACATATTTATCATTTCTTTCACACAAATAGAGCTTTCTTATGGTGGTATTTAATCACCACTGGGGGTCATAGGCGTGCGCACAGGGTGTGCCCAGGCACACCCTAATCACCCCGTGCACATTAGTGTTATCACTCTGTGTAGCAGCAGAAACAGGGGAAAGATCTCCCTCTTGTCGGCTCTGCCATAAGAGAAGTGTTTATGCTCTTCTCTTTCACTGTGCCGGCAGGGAGATCAATGTGTCGGGTTCATATATATGTAGACACCTGCACACGCATGTGTGTTTGAGCTTAAGGTTGCACACCCTAATGCAATAGGCTGCGCACACCTACGCTGGGGGTTATTATTTTTTGCTAAATAAATGAAAAAAGGACCAAAAATTTTCTTAGTTTCTAGTTTAAAATTTTTAAATAAAAAAGTCATTTTTCTTCTTCACTGATGGGCACTGATAGGTGGCACCGATGAGCACTGATAGGTGGCACTGATAATTGACACTGATGAAGAGGCACTGATGGGCACTGAGAGTCATCACTGATGGGCACTGAAAGGTGGCAATGGTGAGCACTGATAGGCGGCACTGATGGGCACTGATAATTGACACTGATGAGGAGGCACTGAGAGTCATCACTGATGGGCACTGAAAGGCAGCACTGATGGGCACAGATAGGTGGCAATGGTGAGCACTGATAGGCGACACTGATGGGCACTGACCGACATCACTGGTGGGCACTGATAGGCCGCACTAATGAGGAGGCACTGATGGGCACTGATAGGTGGCAATGGTGAGCACTGATAGGCGACACTGATGGGCACTGACCGACATCACTGGTGGGCACTGATAGGCCGCACTAATGAGGAGGTACTGATGGGCACTGATAGGCATCACTGATGGGCACTGAAATGCAGCACTGATGGGCACTGATGGACACTGATAGGCATCACTGATGGGCACTGAAAGGCTGCACTGATAGGCATCAATGATGGGCACTGAAAGGCGGCACTGATCAGGAGGCACTGATAGACATCACTGATGGGCACTGAAAGGCAGCACTGATGGGCACTGATGGACACTGATAGGCATCACTGATGGGCACTGAAAGGCAGCACTGATGGGCACTGATAGGTGGCAATGGTGAGCACTGATAGGCGACATGGATAGGCGACACTGATGGGCACTGATGATCAGTATAGATGTCCCCAATATGGATTGCTGCCTACCGGCTCTCCTCTCCTCACGTGCTGTCAGTGTAAGGGAGGAGAGGAATGGCAATAACGGCAAATCCTATATACACTGTGGTCAGCTTTGATTGGACACAGCTGATCACATAGTAAGGGCCCTTTGTGATTGGCCCTTTATACTGATCTGTGATCAGCTGTGTCTGAAGGACACCGCAATCACAGATCGCACCCGATGTTTGCTCTAGGGGCACATGGGGAGGCAGGGTTCTGGGAGGACATCAATAGACGTCCTCCCGGAAATATGTGACCGCGCTGTAGCCATCATTCTGCTAGAGCGTGGTTGGCAAGAGGTTAATATACGAAGCAAACTCCCCCATCCATATGTGACTCTCCATGCTTGATTTTTTGCTGACAAGTCACTTTGACCCTCACCCCTAGCCATCTTGACTAAGGGCAGATGATCCATGTAGCATTTAGTTCCTGGAATCCATTTACCCTTAGCTCAGGCATGCAGGCGGGGGGGGGGGGGGGTGCTTAGCTGTGAAAGCCCCTCCTCCCCAAGAAGACTCCTGAGATGTATGCCTAGGCCAGAATCCAGGAAGTAACTGAAGAAAAAAGTTTAAAACAAGTAAATATAAAATTCCTCCCTATCTATTTACTAATGCTGATTGAGAGAGTTTCGCTTTGCTTTAGGGGAAGATGTTCTGTCTCTGTATATTGTAACATAACAGGAATATATTCATACAGGCTTATCTACATACTTGTAACCTCACTAACAGGTCCACTGGAAATTGATATGAAATCAGAGGGGAAAAAGCCTAAAAAAAGAAAACGAATTGCAGCCGCCACATCTGATGATTGGTAAGTTGCAATATATTACATTTTTGGTTTTAATGCCACAGAAAATATATATAATGGACATCCATAAAAATATCTTACGTCATCCTTTAAGTGCTGCAAGGCCAGAATGGCAATTTCCTTCCATTGGGCCAGCAGGAATGACATCATTACTGTCATGACACAATGACATCATCCAATGACATCATCCAATACACTCATTGCATTACATTACCAGCAGTCCCAAGGCTCCCATACACATGGCAATATCATGTATTTCTACCCGAGATTCCCTGCATGGGGTGAGACATCTTTGGGCTGAAAGGAAAACTATACTGAGTTGAATTTTTTTGTTTTTGTTTTTTTGTAGATCTATATTGTATTGTATATGATATTACTCTAGAACAGTGATCTCTAAACCGTGGCCCCAGGGCCAAATGCGGCCCTTTGCTTGTCTTTACCCAGCCCTTGGGGCACTATTCCTCCGACTGACACCAATGATGGGACACTATTCCTCCCACTGACACCAATGATGGGGCACTATTCCTCCCACTGATACCAATGATGGGGCACTATTCCTCCTCCCATTGACCAAAGGCTCTATGTCGTTTTTTTACTTCCACTGACCACCAAACTTGAGATATTGTCTACTCCCACTGGCCATAGTCCGGCGCTCCTAAAGTCTGAAGGACAGTAAATTGGCCCATTATTTACATAGTTTGGAGGCCCCTTGTTCGAGAACAGTCATTCTCAACCAGGGTTCCTCTAGAGGTTGCTAGGGGTTCCTTAAGCTGTGAATGATTGACCTCACATTTGATGACCAATGCCACTTGACAAAGCCAGCAGCATTCTAACCACACTGTAAGGTGCATTTTATTCACTGGCACCCCGTGAATTGGTTTCAGTAAGGGTTCTCCAAGACCTGTAAATAATTTTAAGGGTTCCTAAAAAGTAAAAAGTTTTGGAAAGGCAGCTCTAGAATGATATCGATGGACCTTGGGGATCTGTGCGTTTCATTTTCTCCAGTCCTCTACATAGCTCGGCTTTTCTAGGAGTCATATGAAGGAACATCGTAGCATTTCGCATATTTGGGTCATTGGATGTTATGGCCAGTGGGCCACTAACAATTTGGGTTTATTTCTGAATGGACAGATCCTTCCATGTATGATCTAAGCAGATCCAACTCCCACCTTGTCTACATACCACTGTGGTTCTGTATGAAGCTTTCAACATAGTGCAGGGAATTTAGGTGTTGGGGGTCATCTGGCCTTCTGCCAAGGACACTCAAATCGTAGGTGTCGACTACAATGAACCTGAACTTGGAGTGAGGACTGAAGTGATACGCATAATAATCAACGTTAGTAGACTTTCCATCAAGGCTTTCCTTATGGTCATCTTGCTTTCTGTCCTGCATCCAAGCTGTGTTGAGTTTTGACTCTCTTAAGAAGTCACGATTGAAGTTGTAGAACTCGTGGTTGCCCCAGATGTGGTGGAACGGCATCTTGGCCCTCCTGACTTCTGCCAGAACCATCTCCAGGGCTTTCTCGGACGCTCCCAGACCCCTGTTGTATTTGTCGATGATGTCACCAAGCTGCAGCACGAACCTTGGATGGGGCTCCTGCCCGTTCCACTCATCGATGGCTTGCTGCAGGTGCAGGAGACTGTGCTGGTAGTACCGCATGGTCCTCCAGCAGCTGATTCCGTTGCTTCTGTCAGCGTATTGAATGTCTGCTATTAGACCAAATGAAAAATAGGGTTTTTGGTTTTCCCTTTCTTGAGAAGCTTCTTCCATTCTAGATATAAAGATAAAGATATGTCTTTAATACAGCTGACAAACATACATCTGATACAATTACTTACTTAAATTAAGCGTTTGTGGATTGAACAAAATAGGTCTGTAGGCAGATGCAGCCTGTAGTCTCCACTGCAGGTGGCGCTCGATTCCAGCGGCAATAGAGGAGGAGAAGGAAGCTGTGAGAAACTTGGTTCCTCTATGATGTCCTGCGGTCACAGGGAGACAGCTGTCCGATTGGATGCTGATGCCCCATGTGACTTTGGCGACCATCTTGGGTGAGGGCAGAGCCTATTAAAGGCCCTCATTCCCTGCTTTGGTGGACATTGTGCGAGTGGTTAGTGTAGGGACAGAACAGTGTAGGGCAGGAAGAGGTTCCAGAAGAATAGGGGAAGGACAGCAACTACTCTGTCTCCTCTAAGGAAGCCTCACGTTTGAGTGAGGACCGGCCAGACCGCATTTTGCTCCTCGTGGCAGACACTGTTGGCATCTTCAGGTCTTCAGACCACTGTTTCACCGCTGTTATAGCCTGTAAGTGACTCCAGATGGGCGTGCCTTTTTGCCAGGCCTGTTTGTACTGTGCTGAACTTTTCTGCTATATATTGCTTAGGCTTAGCTTGGACTCTGTGCATTTACTGCCCACTAGGCTGCACCTAGCCCATGAGTCAGCACCGATATGGAAGCTACAACTCCCCACCCAAAACCCCAGCTCAAATACAGGTCCATAAATATTGGGACATCGATACAATTCTAATCTTTTTGGCTCTATACACCACCACAATGGATTTGAAATGAAACAAACAAGATGTGCTTTAACTGCAGACTTTCAGCTTTAATTTGAGGATATTTACATCCAAATCAGGTGAACGGTGTAGGAATTACAACAGTTTGTATATGTGACTCCCACTTTTTAAGGGACCAAAAGTAATGGGACAATTGGCTGCCCAGCTGTTCCATGGCCAGGTGTGTGTTATTCCCTCATTATGCCATTTACAAGGAGCAGATAAAAGGTCCAGCATTCATTTCAAGTGTGCTATTTGCATTTGGAATCTGTTGCTGTCAACTCTCAATATGAGATCCAAAGAGCTGTCACTATCAGTGAAGCAAGCCATCATTAGGCTGAAAAAAAAAACAAAAAAACAAACCCATCAGAGAGATAGCAAAAACATTAGGTGTGGCCAAATCAACTGTTTGGAACATCCTTAAAAAGAAAGAACTCACCGGTGAGCTCAGCAACACCAAAAGACCCGGAAGACCACGGAAAACAACTGTGGTGCATGACAGAAGAATTCTTTCCATGGTGAAGAAAACACCCTTCACAACAGTTGGCCAGATCAGGAACACTCTCCAGGAGGTAGGTGTATGTGTGTCAAAGTCAACAATCAAGAGAAGACTTCACCAGAGTGAATACAGAGGGTTCACCACAAGATGTAAACCATTGGTGAGCCTCAAAAACAGGAAGGCCAGATTAGAGTTTGCCAAACAACATCTAAAAAAGCCTTTACTGTTCTGGAACAACATCCTATGGACAGATGAGACCAAGATCAACTTGTACCAGAGTGATGGGAAGAGAAGAGTATGGAGAAGGAAAGGAACTGTTCATGATCCAAAGCATACCACCTCATCAGTGAAGCATGGTGGTGGTAGTGTCATGGGGTGGGCATGTATGGCTGCCAATGGAACTGGTTCTCTTGTATTTATTGATGATGTGACTGCTGACAAAAGCAGCAGGATGAATTCTGAAGTGTTTCGGACAATATTATCTGCTCATATTCAGTAAAATGCTTCAGAACTCATTGGACGGCGCTTCACAGTGCAGATGGACAATGACCCGAAGCATACTGCGAAAGCAACCAAAGAGTTTTTTAAGGGAAAGAAGTAGAATGTTATGCAATGGCCAAGTCAATCACCTGACCTGAATCCGATTGAGCATGCATTTCACTTGCTGAAGACAAAACTGAAGGGGAAATGCCCCAAGAACAAGCAGGAACTGAAGACAGTTGCAGTAGAGGCCTGGCAGAGCATCACCAGGGATGAAACCCAGCGTCTGGTGATATCTATGCATTCCAGACTTCAGGCTGTAATTGACTGCAAAGGATTTGCAACCAAGTATTAAAAAGTGAAAATTTGATGGATGATTGTTAATCTGTCTCATTACTTTTGGTCCCTTAAAAAGTGGGAGGCACATATACAGGGGAGGGCTGGCAGCCTTAGGCCTGGGGGGCAAGTCCAGTCAAGTGGCCCATAGAACCGGTGGTGGCAAAGTGATGGATTGGGAAAACAGTCTCTAAGGTTTTTCATGATCACAAATGCGGGGGGGGGCGGGGGGCAGGGAGGACAATGTGGCCCTCCAGGGCCTGTGGGGGACTTGTACTACCATGGCCTCCAGGAACTAAACTGCAAGTCCCTGTATGAATCCCTCAGAGCTGAGGACCTGACCCCCTCCGCAACCAGTGACAAACTACAAGTCCCAGCATTAACCCCTGAGATCTAAGGATGTGTCCCCTTAGATCCCATGGGTTCATGCTGTGCCCTGTAGTCCTTCACTAAGTGGGGGGGGTGACACATCCTCAGCTCTGAGGGGTTTAAGCTGGGACAGTGGGACCTGTAGTCCTTCACTAGTGGGGGGGGGGGGGGCAGGGGTGTGACACATCCTGAGCTCTGAGGGGTTCATGCTGGGACCTTTAGTCCTTCACTTTTGGGGTCACATCCCCAAAAGGAAAGGACTACAAGTCCCAGCATGAACCCTGGCTGAGATTTAAGGATGTGATCTCCTCCTCTGCTGCTGGCTCATGCTCCCATGACACACATATGTTCTAATTCATTCACTGCTCCCAACCTCACCTCAGGCAGCTTGACCAGAGGCTCTAATGGGCTTCAAAAGAGGGTGGGCTCGGAGAGCAGAGCATTGCGCTCAGAGCCCACCCAGGTGTGTTAGAAAAGCAAATGTATATTTGCTTTTCTAACACTGAACCGCCTCTCCGCCAGTCAGGAAGAGCGGGTCTAATACCCGTCACCTGATTGGCTGAAAGGACAGGTGCTCCTATTGGATGTCTAGCAGGAGGAAAAGCACGGAGGAAGCATAGAGAACACAGGAACCGCTGCCTGTCCCACAGCTTCCCGCCGTCACTCGTTGCCTGACCCGCCACCAAGATGGGGTAAGTGCCAGTCAGACAGCGGGCAAGGTGGGGTGCTGGTTAAATGCCGACAGGGGGTAACATTGGCTTCATCTGACGGGCACAGTGGCTGCATTTGATGGGCACAGTGAGGCTGCAATTGATGGGCACAGTGAGGCTGCAATTGATGGGCACAGTGAGGCTGCAATTGATGGGCACAGTGAGGCTGCAATTGATGGGCACAGTGGCTGCTTTTGATGGGCACAGTGGCTGCATTTGATGGGCACAGTGAGGCTGCATTTGATGGGCACAGTGGCTGCATTTGATGGGCACAGTGAGGCTGCATTAGATGGGCACAGTGGCTGCATTTGATGGGCACAGTGAGGCTGCATTTGATGGGCACAGTGGCTGTATTTGATGGGCACAGTGGCTGCATTTGATGGGCACAGTGGCTGCATTTGATGGGCACAGTGAGGCTGCATTTGATGGGCACAGTGGCTGCATTTGATGGGCACAGTGGCTGCATTTGATGGGCACAGTGGCTGCATTTGATGGGTACAGTGGCTGCATTTGATTGCAGAGTGAGGCTGCAATTGATGGGTTTTTTTAGTTTGAGCACCAGCCACCACTGACAGAGAGAGACATCGCTCCAAATTGTCCACAAGGATAGACAACTCCTCAAGAAAATAGCTTGATTCCTTTATCAACATAGTAAAGCCTTCTACACACTACTAGTTTTTTTTTTTTTTTTCGCTCAATCCAGTGAGCCAAACAAAAAAACCCCAAAAAACTGACAGCTCTGGTTGGAGCCGCTGAGCACGAGCAAAAGTGACCTGAGCATTGATCACTTTTCAGCGGAGTGGCTGCTGCAAGTGTGTAGAAGCCTTTGGGCGCACACCGGTGTAGCTGCGGTTTGGCCGCAGTGCTTATGTACACAGTCTTCCTTAGCCGCAGTCCCATAGGCTTATTTTAGGTTGTGCGTTTTTGCTGCAGTTTTGTTTTTTATAGCGCACCAAAGATGCAGCCGTTTTTGTGCACTTTCAGAAAACGCAGCAACAACGTGCAAACTAATAGAAGTCTATGGGACGTGCGGGAAGACAGTGAGATCAACAACACCGCAGCAGACCAGTGTGAGCCCACATCATAGTACATAGGAGCCGGTACTGCACGGGCTGCTGAAAGAAACTTCCTTATCTGCAGAGGGGGGAGGGGGGAGAGGAATTTGGGAGAGAGGGGGGGGGGGGGGGAGAGACCGGTGTTCTGACGAGAACTGTCCTCCTATCAGATAGTGTCCGCCCTGTACTGCGCCTGCAGTACGGGGGAGAAGGAGAAGGAGATGCCGAAAGTGTCCGAAGTTGATCAGCTGACCATCAGCTGTACACGGCGCTTGGGCACTTATTAGTGATGGCTGTGTAAGAGGGCCCCTTGCGGGCTCACTTCGCTCGCCGCGCTTCGGGCGGGGCCTCGCTGCGCTCGGCATCTATTTATTCTTACTCTATGTCCACTTGGATAGTGGGGAATGAACCTGGACACAGGGTGAGAATAAAAGCGCAGGCGCCGTGTACAGCTGACGATCAGCTGTTGAACTTCGGAGACTTTCGGCGTCTCGTTTGTCCTCCGTACTGCGCCTGCGCAGTACAGGGCGGACACTATCGGATGGGGGGGACAGTATTCGACAAGACACCGGTCACAGCTCACTCACTTGCAAGGAAGGACCCAGCAGGCAGGAGGCTCACTGACTCGATTATCAGCTTCCAGAGCGTCCCATACAGAACTCCGACGGGTCTCAGTTTCAAAGTTCTTGCCCACACGTCCTATTCACAGACGCAGCACACAGGCTGCCCCGAGTGTGGGCGGGCACAGTGAGAGAGGAGGCAGAGCGGATCCACCCTCTTCCGTTCGGCTGTGCTCTGAAGGGACACAGAACTGTCAGCTCAGAAGCCGGGAACAGCAATGTGACAGGACAGATGTCCGCTCACAGCACAAACCTTCCTGCACACTTCTGGGATGTTATCCAGCCCTGCCAGCCTCCCTCCGGAGTGCTAACTGCACATGCTCAGTTCCCAGCTGGCAGCACATCGGGCCTTCTTCTTACGGGGAATCAGAGCGGCCTGGGGGGGGGGAAATTGCATCCCTGCCCCCCCCGGCCCAGCCCGCCCCTGCAACATATACAAACTGTTGTAATTCCTACACCATAGTTGCCAACATTGCAAAAAAATAAAATGTGGGACACTTTATTGGCTGTAGGCGGAGCCGTACAATAATTAGGGGGCGGGGGCATTCGTTTGTAGGTGTGGTTTAGCAAAATAAAATACAAGTGCGGCGAGCTAAGCGCACCGCTGCGACAAATAGGCGTGGTTTAAGTGAAATAGTGGGCATGGCTTAAACGGGCATGGCTCAAGAGGGTGTGGTTAGAGTCGGAGATGAATGAGGGATGGAGAAGGAAAGGGGGGGAGAGGGATGGAGGGACAGCAGCCCCAGATCCTACACAACAATGGAAATATGTGTATTCTAGAAAGTTTAACAATCAGCAGATAAAGATACTCCAAACACCTGGTGTTAGCACTTCAATCATCCATGGTTGTTATGGTGTCAGGATGATTGAAGCGCATTATTTCTATTATTACATTGTAATATAAAATTAAATCATTCAACTCACCATAATGCCAAATCAGTGGGATCCCTGAGCGTGTCACTAGCTACGTCGCCTGCCACCAGCAGAGTCTGTCCTTGCATCAGGTGCCCCCGGCAGAGTCTGTCCTTGCATCAGGTGCCCCCGGCAGAGTCAGTATAGACCCCCTCAGTGCAGACCCCAATCCATCAGTGCAGATCCCCCTCCATCAGTGCAGACCCCCCCATCAGTGCAGCCCCCCCTCTATTAGTGCAGCCCCCCTCTATTAGTGCAGCCCCCCCCTCTATTAGTGCAGCCCCCCCTCTATAAGTGCAGCCCCCCCTCAGTGCAGCCGCCCCTCTATTAGTGCAGCCGCCCCTCTATTAGTGCAGACCCCCTCTATTAGTGCAGCCGCCCCTCTATTAGTGCAGACCCCCCTCAGTGCAGCCCCCCTCTATTAGTGCAGCCGCCCCTCTATTAGTGCAGACCCCCTCTATTAGTGCAGCCCCCCCTCAGTGCAGCCCCCCTCTATTAGTGCAGCCGCCCCTCTATTAGTGCAGACCCCCTCTATTAGTGCAGCCCCCCCTCAGTGCAGCCCCCCTCTATTAGTGCAGCCGCCCCTCTATTAGTGCAGACCCCCCCCCCCTCAGTGCAGCCCCCCCCCCTCAGTGCAGCCCCCCCCCCCTCTATTAGTGCAGACCCTCCCCTAGTCCAGGAGAAGCCGGTTTTCTGCCGAGAAAGTTCCCCTCTGCAAGTAAGGACCCCCTGTACTGCGCAGGCGCAGCGCTTGCGCAGTACGAGCCGGCGGAAACAGCCGAGCTGGGGAACTTTTCAGCAAGACACCGGCGGCGTGTGTTCAGTGGAGAGGGGAGGGGCCGATCCGTGCAGCTAAAGAAGCCGATTGATTGGCTGCACGGATCGAGCCCCCTTCCTCTCTCCCCTGAACACTAGGGGTAAGATCGAGCGGTGGCACCGGCGGCCATTTTACTGGAGCCAGCTGCTCCAAAAATTAAAAAAAAACAACATTCCCGATTTTCCTGATGGAAATCCCGATTCGGGACAGCCTCCAATCGGGACGAGGGTCCCAACATCGGGACTGTTGGCAACTATGCTACACCGTTCACCTGATTTGGATGTAAATTCCCTCAAATTAAAGCTGCAGTTAAAGCACATCTTGTTCGTTTCTTTTCAAATCCATTGTGGTGGTGTATAGAGCCAAAAAGATTAGAATTGTGTCGATGTCCCAATATTTATGGACCTGACGGTATGGGCCCCTGCAAGGATCTTAGCTGTAAATTTCAATCGGCATTTGTTCCAAAGTGACTCCTTAGTGGAGGGTCTACTTCCGGCTTCACCACCTGACCGGTGCAGTTTTGGTAATGGGACACAAAACACAGCAAAGCCCTGGTATCTCTTTAGTCTTAGGTGTGATGACGATCAGGAGGTCCTGTGACCCCAAACAGTGTAGACAGAATGGGAAAGTTGTACAGTTTCACCCTCATTTCCCCAAAATGTGCAAAACGGTCAGATTTAAACGTTATTTTTGTGGCGGACAGCCAGAGGCGGCGACGCACTTCGCCGACACCCTCCCCCCTCCCCCATCTTCCCTACTAGAAGACATTCCAGATAAAAAGCAGAGAGACTTAGATGGAAAGCAGAGCCATCGTACATTCCAATTAAAGGGTCCAAGTAGGATGCCGTAAACCATTATTAGTCAGCATGCTAGAAAGACTCTTAATGAGCCCTAATGGATACGATACACGATCGTACGATCTTTGTTTAATCAGTACAGTTGTCTTGCGAAAATACAATATAAATACATTACAAGTCATCACATCACTTCCCATTATTTATTCCGTGGATTTTTTGGGAACTTTTGATGTACGACTAGATCTGTCGTCCGATTTTCGGATTGTGTGTACACTATATTACCAAAAGTATTGGGACACCTGCCTTTACACGCACATGAACTTTAATGGCATCCCAGTCTTAGTCCGTAGGGTTCAATATTGAGTTGGCTCCGCTCTTTGCAGCTATAACAGCTTCAACTCTTCTGGGAAGGCCGTCCACAAGGTTTAGGAGGGTGTCTATGGGAATTTTTGATGCCTTAAGAGTTCACTGGAACTAAGGGGCCAAGCCCAACCCCTGAAAAACAACCCCCCACACCATAATCCCCCCTCCACCAAATGATTTGGACCAGTGCACAAAGCAAGGTCCGTAAGGACATGGATGAGCGAGTTTGGGGTGGAGGAACTTGACTGGCCTCAACCCGATAGGACACCTTTGGGATGATTTAGAGCGGAGACTGCGAGCCAGGCCTTCTCATCCAACATCAGTGCCTGACCTCACAAATGCTCTTCTGGAAGAATGGTCAAACATTCCCATAGACACACTCCTAAACCTTGTGGACGGCCTTCCCTGAAGAGTTGAAGCTGTTATAGCTGCAAAGGGCGGAGCCAACTCAATATTGAACCCTACGGACTAAGGCCCCGTACACACTATTAGATTTTCTGCAGATTTTTTTGTCTTCAGATTTACCGAAACCATGTAGTGCGAGGGCCGGCCTCACTGCATACAAACTAAAACTCTCGTGTCACGTACACCCGATCGGAATTTCCGATGGGAAATGTTGGATGTGAGCTTGTTGTCGGAAAGTCCGACCGTGTGTAGGCTCCATCGGACATTTGCTGTCGGAATATCCGCACACAAATGTTTGAGAGCTGGTTCTCAAATTCTCAAAAAGTCCGATCGTGTGTACACAAGTCCGTCGCACAAAAGTTCACGCATGCTCTGAGACGTGCAGAAGGCTACTGAACTTCATTCTTCTCGGCTCGTCGTACGTCTTGTACGTCACCGCGTTCCCACACTCGGAATTTTGGGCCAACATTCGTGTGTGCAAGACAAGTTTGGGCCAACATCCATCGGAAAAACACCCACGGTTTTGTTGTCGGAAAATCCGACCGCGTGTGCGGGGCATTAGGGTTTGACCTCATGTTAGATGGTTTTGGTAAATCTGAAGACAAAAATCTGCAGAAAATCTAGTGGTGTGTATGGGGGCTGAAGACCTGGGATGCCATTAAAGTTCACGCGAAACATGAAAATGCATAACGTGGAAAACTTTTCACCTTCACAGTTACTTTAAAATGATAGTACACAAAATAAAAAAATATACAAGAAAAAAAAAAAATAAAAAAAAAAAACGAAATAAAATAAAATAAGCCAACCTAAATATTTTTAAAAAATCTTCTGAATAAAGAAAATAATAATAATAGTACACAAAATAATAATTAATAATATTAATAATTAATAGTAATAATAATATTAATATTAATTCATTAATAGTGCACAAAATAAAATAATAATAGTACACAAAATAAAAATATACAAGAAAAAGAAACAATATAAACAAAACGCAATTAAATAAAATAAGCCAACCTAAATATTTAAAAAAAAATCTTCTGTATAAAGAAAATAATAATAATAGTACACAAAATAAAATAATAATAATTATTAATAATATAAATTATTAAATAATAGTAATAATAATATTAATATTAATTCATTAATAGTACACAAAATAAAAATATACAAGAAAACAAACAATATAAACAAAATGCAATTAAATAAAATAAGCCAACCTAAATATTTAAAAAAAAATCTTCTGAATAAAGAAAATAATAATAATAGTACACAAAATAAAATAATAATAATTATCAATAATATTAATATTAATTGATAGTAATAA
Source organism: Aquarana catesbeiana (assembly GCF_042186555.1). Taxonomy (NCBI): domain Eukaryota; kingdom Metazoa; phylum Chordata; class Amphibia; order Anura; family Ranidae; genus Aquarana; species Aquarana catesbeiana. The sequence continues at coordinate 239,752,303 of NC_133335.1, forward strand.
TAATATTAATATTAATTCATTAATAGTGCACAAAATAAAATAATAATAGCACACAAAATAAAAATCCGGGTACTCTGGTTTCCTCCCACACTCCAAAGACATGCTGGTAGGTTAATTGGATCCTGTCTAAATTGTCCCTAGTATGTATGAATGTGAGTTAGGGACCTTAGATTGTAAGCTCCTTGAGGGTAGGGACTGATGTGAATGTACAATGTATATGTAAAGCGCTGCGTAAATTGACGGCACTATATAAGTACCTGAAATAAATAAAATAAATAATAAAATATACAAGAAAAAAAAATATAAACAAAACGCAATTAAATAAAATAAGCCAACCTAAATATTTTAAAAAAATCTTCTGAATAAAGAAAATAATAATAATAGTGCACAAAATAAAATAATAATAATTATTAATAATATAAATGATTAAATAATAGTAATAATAATATTAATATTAATTAAATAGTACACAAAGTAAAATAATAATAGTACACAAAATAAAAATATACAAGAAAACAAACATTATATAAAAAAACGCAATTAAATAAAATAAGCCAACCTAAATATTTTTAAAAAATCTTCCGAATAAAGAAAATAATAATAATAGTACACAAAATAAAATAATAATAATTATTAATAATATAAATTATTAAATAATAGTAATAATAATATTAATTCATTAATAGTACACAAAATAAAATAATAATAGTACACAAAATAAAAATATACAAGAAAACAAACAATATAAAAAAAAAAACACAATTAAATAAAATAAGCCAACCTAAATATTTAAAAAAAATCTTCTGAATAAAGAAAATAATAGTACACAAAATAAAATAATAATAATCAATAATATTAATATTAATTAATAGTAATAATAATATTAATTCATTAATAGTACACAAAATAAAATAATAGTACAGAAAATGAAAATATACAAGAAAAAGAACAATATAAAAAAAAAATTAAACAAAATAAGCCAACCTAAATATTTTTTAAAAATCTTCTGAATAAAGAAAAAAGCTTTATTTCCAAGCAGATTTTGCCTAAGCAGTTCAATGAGTGAAATGGAGATTCTCCCCCAAACTCATCCCGCTCATCCCTAATTAATATGTCCGAAGGATAGAAGGAGGGGGAAACCAGCGCCGGACATGGGAACAATAACAAAACCCGAATGATTTGAATTGGTGTGTGTGGGGGGAGGGGGAAGGGGGTGCGTCTGGCAATCATGGTGACAAGTATGCTTCATTGACCGGTTGAGTAATTTCTCGGCGACTGTTTGGTGAATCTTGGGTTAATTTTTTTTTTCGGAAGGTCTTCTGATCCGTCTTTATGAACAGACTGTAAATAAATTAGGAATTATTACCACGTACCTGTGTTATCGGCGGTCGGGGGGGGGGGAAGCGCCGCTCAGACTTGGCTTCGTCACCGTTATTGCGGCTTTTCTTTCTGGAAGTGAACTATCTTCTCTTATAAACACGACACGCCCAGGCTGTTCTTAAAGGGCTCCGCACAACGATGATCTCTCCGGAGTAGAGGGGTTAACTCCGTCATGGCAATGGCTCACACACCACAATCATCTCCCGGTTCCGCTGCTCTTTTTTCTTCGCGATAACGCCCTTCCACATTTTTGCTTTTCTTTAATAAGACGATGCAAAAAATAATAATTGATTATCACATGCACTAAAGATCAAAGGACCGGCCACATCCACCAGAAATGATTGGACAAGAAACGTTGAGTAGAAGAACATTTGAACGTTCCTTCATGCCCGTCGATATCTAGTAGAAAAGATTTGATACATTGTAACTATTCAACAAACAAGTGAAAAGATTTTGAATTTGTGTTAGGCATAAAAAAATTGATTAAAAAAAAATGTAAAAATAAATCTCACTGCATGTTGAATATTATATACAAAGTACCCCCCCAAGAAATTACTAGAGACTTTATAGGTAATCGATAAACAGATTAATAGAAAATATATAAATTTATTGGTTTAAAAACATATGATGCAAACAGCACCAATAATAAATTGCAGATGATATATAAACAAAATCACATAGCAAGTAAAAAATGCGAATCCTTCAATATTGAGCCCAACGTGTTTCTGGACCTGAGCAGAGTCCTTTCTTCAGGGACATTTCATCCGAAGTAAAACTGTTGTATTGGTATTCTATAGGGATGGGCTTTATGTTCGGGTCGAACATGAGTTCGACTCGAACATTGGCTGTTCGCCGAACAGCGAACAATTTGGGGTGTTCGCGGCAAATTCGAAAGCCACGGAACACCCTTTAAAAGTCTATGGGAGAAATCAAAAGTGCTAATTATAAAGGCTTATATGCATGGTATTGTCATAAAAAGTGTTTGGGGACCTGGGTCCTGCCCCAGGGGACATGGATCAATGCAAAAAAAAGTTTTAAAAATGGCCGTTTTTTCGGGAGCAGTGATTTTAATAATGCTTAAAGTGAAACAATAAAAGTGAAATATTCCTTTAAATTTCGTACCTGGGGGGTGTCTATAGTATGCCTGTAAAGGGGCGCATGTTTCCTGTGTTTAGAACAGTCTGACAGCAAAATGACATTTCTAAAGGGAAAAAAAAGTCATTTAAAAGTGCTAGAGCTAGTGCCGGCTATAATGAATTGTCGGTCCAGCAATACACATAAAAGTTCATTGATAAAAACGGAATGGAATTTCCCCACAGGGGAACCCTGAACCAAGATTTAAAAAAAAAATGGCGTAGGGGGTCCCCCTCAAAATCCATACCAGACCCTTATCCCAGCACGCAACCTGGCAAGCCACAGGGAAAGAGGGGGGACGAGAGAGCGCCCCCCCTCCTGAACCGTACCAGGCCACATGCCCTCAACATTGGGAGGGTGCTTTGGGGTAGCCCCCCAAAGCACCTTGTCCCCATGTTGATGGGGAGAAGGGTCTCATCCCCATAACCCTTGCTCGGTGGTTGTGGGGGTCTGCGGGTGGGGGGCTTATCGGAATCTGGAAGCCCCCTTCAACCATGGGACCCCCAGATCCCGCCCCCCCCTGTGTGAATTGGTAATGGGGTACAAATGTACCCCTACCATTTCACAAAAAGTGTCAAAAAGGTTAAAAAACACAAGAGACGGTTTTTGACAAGTCCTTTATTCATTTCTTCTTCTTTCTGCTTCTTCTTCCATCTTCTTTCTTCTGGTCTTCCTTCGGTGTTCTTCTTCTTCCTCCATCTTCTTCTTCCTCCATCTTCTTCTTCTCCATCTTCTTCTTCCTCCGCTCTTCTCGTCCCGCATCGTCCTCCGGCTACTTCTCCGCTCCATCCGCACGATCCGCCTCAGTGGGAGTCTTCCGCCGCGTGACGCTTTGGTTCTTCTGACACTTCTTATATAACGGAGGGCGGGGCCACCCGGTGACCCCGCCCTCCTCTGACGCACGGGGACTTCCCTGAGGCTTTCCCCGTGTTGTCAGAGGGGGGCAGGATACCCGCGATCGTCTCACAGTGAGGAAGAACGGGGAGGTGCTAATGTAAACAAGCATCTCCCCGTTCTGCCTAATGACACTGTCACTGATCTCTGCTCCCTGTGATCGGGAGTAGCGATCAGTGACATGTCACACACAGCCCCTCACCCCCCACAGTTAGAAACACTCCCTAGGACACACTTAACCCCTACAGCACCACCTAGAGGGTAACCCCTTCATTGCCAGTGACATTTTTACAGTAATCATTGCAATTTTTTAGCACTGATAGCTGTATTAATGCCAATGGTCCCAAAAATGTGTAAAATTGTCCGATGTGTCCACCATAATGTCGCAGTCACGATAAAAATCGCTGATCGCCGCCACTACTAGTAAAAAAAAAATTATTAATAAAAATGCCATAAAACTATCCCCTATTTTGTAGACGCTATAACTTTTGCGCAAACCAATCAATATACGTAGATTACAGAGAAAATAAAGGGATTTTGACGGTGCAGGCAAACTAGACATGAAAAAAGTTTTTTCCTAAAAAACAATTTTTTAACTCAACCATTAAAAAAGAACATACATTTTGTACAGAGTTTCTGAAGTTACAATTCTAAAAACACAGTGGTCAAATGGGATACGAGTGTATATTTTTCTAGAATCTTTAAGAGTGTTGGATGATATCACCTTCAGCTTGCATATCCCTTGAAAAAGCGACAATGCGAAACATGTCGGGCTAGTATGCAATAAATATCATCTTCTAAACCACAATATACACTCGTATCCCATTTGACCACTGTGTTTTTAGAATTGTAACTTCAGAAACTCTGTACAAATTGTATGTTCTTTTTTAATGGTTGAATTAAAAAATTGTTTTTTAAGAAAAAACTTTTTTCATGTCTAGTTTGCCTGCACCGTCAAAATCCCTTTATTTTCTCTGTAATCTATAATTATGTTCAGGGATGTGGTGCCTACCTTCTAGGGTGTCTTTCCCATATTCGGAACCAAAACCACAGTACAATCAATATACGCTTATTGCGATTTTTTTTTTTTACTAAAAATATGTGGAAGAATACGTATCGACCTAAACTGAGGAAAAAAAAAATTTTTATATATTTTTGGGGGATATAATTATTATAGCAAAAAAAAAAAAAATTTACGTTTTTTTTTTGTTTATAGCGCAAAAAATAAAAACCGCAGAGGTGATCAAATACCACCAAAAGAAAGCTCTATTTGTGGGAAAAAAATGACGTCATTTTTGTTTGGGAACCACGTCGGACGATCGCGCAATTGTCAGTTAAAGCGACGCAGTGCCGAATCGCAAAAAAGTGCTCTGGTCTTTGGCCAGCAAAATGGTCCGGGGCTTAAGTGGTTAACCACTAGCCAACCAGCCGCTGTCATTATACTGCGGCAGGCTGGCTGTCCAGGGCAAATCGCTGTAGCTCCACTTCGACCCTTTAAATATCCTTCGCAGGCGCCCGCCGCGTGACGTAGAAGCTGATGCACATGCCCGGCGGCCGCGATGTCCGCCGGCCACCCGCGATCGCTCCTGAGAGAGTGAGAATGGGGGATCTGTCAATGTAAACAGACAAATCCTCCGTTCTGTCAGGAGGAGGGGAGAGATCTGCTGTTCCTAGTGATCAGGAACAGCAATGTCCCTCTACTCCCAGTCAGTCCCCCCACAGTTAGAAACACCTCCCTAGGGAACACTTAACCCCTTGATCACCCCCCTAGTGTTCACCCCTTCCCTGCCAGCGATATTTATACAGTAATCAGTGGCTATTTTTAGCTCTGATCGCTACATAAATGTCACTGGTCCAAAAAAAGTGTCCGATCTGTCCGCCGCAATGTCGCAGTCCCGCTAAAAATCGCAGATCGCCACCATTACTAGTAAAATAATAATAATAATAAAAATGCCACAAATCTATCTCCTATTTTGTAGACGCAATAACATTTGTGCAAACCAATCAATATACGCTTATTACGTTTTTTGTTTTTTTTTACCAAAAATATGTAGAAGAATACATGTCGGCCTAAACTGATGAATAAATTTGTTTTTTAAAACTTTTTTGGGGGGATATTTATTATAGCAAAAAGTAAAACTTTTTTTTTTCAAAATTGTAGCTTTTTTTTGTTTATAGCGCAAAAAAATAAAAACCGCAGAGGTGATCAAATACCAACAACAGGTGAGGTTAGTTCTGCACTATTGCCCATGGTTTCGGAATGAGATGACCAACAAGTTAGGATGGTCAGGTGTCCAAAAACATTTAGCAATATAGAGAAAGATTTACTAAAACTTGAGGATGCAAAATCTGGTGCAGCTGTACCAATCAGCTTCCATGTTTTATTGTCCAAGCTTAATTAAACAAGCTAAAGTTAGAGGCCGATTGGCCACCGTGCAGAGCTGCACCAGATTCTGAGGGCTCCCGTTTTAGTAAATCCCCCCCATAGTGTCTTAGACTAAGGCCGCGTACACACGGGCGGACTTTTCAACCGGACTGGTTGGATGGACTTTTAACGGACTTCTGACGGACTTTTGAACGGACGGACTTGCCTACACACGATCACACCAAAGTCCAACGGATTCGTACGTGATGACGTACACTGGACTAAAATAAGGAAGTTGATAGCCAGTAGCCAATAGCTGCCCTAGCGTCGGTTTTCATCTGTCGGACTAGCATACAGAGGAGCGGATTTCTCGACCGGACTCGAGTCCGTCGGAAAGATTTGAAGCATGTTTCAAATCTAAAGTCTGTCTGATTTTCGACTGGAAAAGTCCACTGAAGGTCCGATGAAGCCCACACACGATCGGCTTGTCCGCCGGACTCGGTCCGTCGGACCAGTCCCGTCGAAAAGTCTACTCGTGTGTACGCTGCATTACAGGCAGAGTTTGATGCACTAAGTTACCTACAACCTTTCCATGAGTTTTGGGGACTTCACTGGACAAATGTCACCATCATAACTCCTGGCTCCATTCCAACTCACCTTGGAGGGTTCAGTGCTATCTCCCCCACTGGTGATTTCCCATATGCGAAAAAGGTGAAGACAGAATAATACAATACGTATTAGACAAGTTTGAAACCAGAGTTGAAAGGTTTGGAGGACACCATCAATAAACAACAGGATTTGATTAAATCCTTGAAGAAAAGGAGCGGATCATTTTAGGAAAAGATCCAGAATGTGTAAAGGTTCCAGAAAATGAGGGAAGGCTCTCATCGTGACATAGTGTCAGCATTTGAGGTGGCAGTACGGGTGGAGAGTGAGGAAGAGGTCCTTGATGCTGTCCCTGCTATCCCAGCCACCTCAGGATCTGTTGCACTGGAGGAAATGGCGGCCTCTGCCTCCCTCCCCAGCAAGCTAGTGTAACATCACAGGAGGTAGAGGAAAATGGCGTAGGTTTGCTAAACTTTATTAATGAGTTGGAGTCTCCCTTAAAAGAGAAGTTCAAGAATAAAAAATATATCTATGGTCACCTAGGTGGATGCATCATTGGTCCAATGCTGCACCTGTCCCTGCCACTTCTAAGACCAAGAACTGAGTGATCATACACCACTGATCGCTCAGTCTTCAGCGAGCAGAGAGCCGGGACTCTGCTCTGCCCCTCCAGCTTTCACCAGAGTGCCGTACTGTGGAGGGGGTGGCTAGCTTAGTCTCTCAGCAGCGTGCTGAGTGGCTGAGCCAGCTGCCGTTCCAGGTCTCTAGGTGGATCCCAACATTAAAGTTGGGATCCCCAAATAAATATATTAATAACAACATAGCCCCCCTTCTGGTTAAGTTCAAAAAAGAAGACTGAAATCTGGCGGCGCCTTCCTTTATCGGTCGCCGGGAGATGCAACCTGATTAAAATGTTGTGGATGCCACAGTTATTATACTTACTACATAACACCCCGATTTGGATACACAAGAAATGGTTTTAAAAAATTGATACTCTGTTTAGAGGATTAATATGGAAGGGAGGTCAGGCCTGGATAAGCCTACAGACCCTACAGTTGTCAACAAGGGAGGGGGGGTTGGCAGTCCCACATCCTCGGAGTTATTTTTTTGGCTGCCCAACTACAACATTTAAGAGGAAGTAAAGACCCTATAGGAGGAATAAACAAGGAATTAATGATACTTGGGGCACCACACAAGACGGTATTGGAAGTATTGGAGGCTGATTCCTTTGGTAATAAAACCCCCACAGTAAGGCTAGCTATGAAAGTATGGAAGGCGGTAAAGTTACTAAGTGGACAAGGTGGTGTCACAGAATATACTCCCCTCTGGGATAATAGGAACCTCCGAGAGCTGGAGACGATAGGAAGGATTAAAGAATGGGAAATTAAGGGAATAAACAGGCTGGTTCAGCTGTACGAGGGAAGAATGCTAAAAACATTTACAACACTGAGGGAGGAATACGATATACTCAAACACACATTTTATAAATATTTACACATTAGACATGCTTTAAATGCTCAGTTTGGGGAACAGGGTCCGGTTTGGTGTAACACTAACATTTACCAAAGAATATTCATCCCGAGTAGGATTGGGGGTTTTATATCAGAAATCTATCCATATATATGTGGAAGAAGTATTGAGAGACCTGAACTGCTTAAAAGTAGGGGAGAATGGGAAGAGGACCTAGGGACAATATCGGACGAGCAATGGAAGAGGATATTAGAGAGAGGACACCTGGTGTCGGTCTCGCCCGCTCAGAAGGTCTCGTTCTTGATGTTGGTACACAGGACATATTATACACCTAAAAGACTGTTCAGGTTCGGGTGGAGAGCAGATGTCCCAGATGTCGGGATACCGGGGACTTACTACATATGATTTGGAAGTGCCCAAAATTATTCCGATATTGGACAGAGATCCTCGAAACCTTAAATACGTTATACAACACTAGGCTGGAAATGGACCCCAGACTCTGTATTCTGGGTGTGGGGGAGGAAATAGACGGAGGAGACGAAGTAACTAAAGTAGTGTTGAGATGCCACTTCCAGGCAAGGAAATTAATAGTGCAGAAATGGCAATCAGTGAAGCCACCGTCTGTAAAAGTTTGGGTTGATATAGTTACAGAAACAATATGGAAGGAGAGAATAGTTTTTATTAAAAGAAGAAATTTTAAGGAATTTAGGAAAATGTGGAGTCCGTGGTTGGAGAAGATGGGATACCCTATGTAAAGACCAAAGTGTAAGTAGTAAGGAAGGCCCCGTAGAAATAAATTAATTTTGAAATTAAGCAAGGCCCAAAACATACATTAGGATAGGAAGAGAGAGGGTGGGGGGGAGGGTTAAAAGGAATAAGGGGCTAAAGGAATTAGAAGAGATAAATGGCTCTTGCTCTTGGGTATATTGGTTTTCCTTTTATTATCTTGATATGTATGTATTTATTTCTATAAATAAAAAGTTGGGATCCCTCCCGAGCCTGGGCCAGCTCTGTGACATCAATAAAGCAGACCTAGTGAAGGGCAACCTGAAGCATCTTTCTGTGGAGCACCGTGGTTGTCCGATGGTGGTGGGATGGAGGAGACAATGGATCATTTCTTGCTTAAGTGCCCCTTCTAAATAAAAGTCTATAAGCGGGTGGGTGGGTCTCTGGGTATCCCTTTCCTTGCTCACAATGGTTATGTGGTGAGGATGTACGGGACCTTTCAGACTCACTGGGATTTGGATTTGTTTTAGTCAGCTCAGTAGTCCATTACTTCATGTGGAATGCACAGTGTTAGATTTCCATTTGGAAAAAAGTTCTTCTTATTGAGGTGCTGGTTCACAAAATTCTGGGTCAGGTTGGAAAATTCGAGGTCTTGAGAAGGACAAGTGGGGGCGGAAGGCCTGGGCCAGTGGCGGTGCATCCAGTAAGGGTGCACGGGCACCGCCCCCTCTCTCCAGCCACCCCCCGTCTATGTATCATGGATAGATTCATGCATAGCATGTATCTATCCATGTCCGCCGCTGCCACCCCCTATTTATGCGTCCGTCTCCTTTGGACGCCGAGTGCCTGAATTACAGCGATGGGGGTGTTTTTTGAAGCACCTGACCTGGCTTCAAAAAAGGTGGACTCATGGCGCAGAGCATTGCGCTCGGGGTCCACCCAGATGTGTTAGAAAAGCAAATTAATATTTGCTTTTCTAACACTGAACCGCCTCTCAGCCAGTCAGGAGGCACGGGTGTAATACTCATCACCTGATTGGCTGAAGGCACAAGCGATCCCATTGGCCGCCTAGCAGAAGGCAAGAGGAGACGCACGGAGGAAGCAGGAGCCGCCGCGTGACCCGCGCCACCCATCCCGCAGTTTGCCACCATCACCCGCAACAACGATGGGGTAAGTGTCGGGCAGACAGCGAGCAGGTGTCACAGTGGCTGTATATGATGGGCACAGTTGGCTGTATATGATGGGAACAGTGGCTGCATATGATGGGAACAGTGGCTGTATATGATGGGTTCAGTGATTGTATATGATGGGCACAGTTGGCTGTATATGATGGGTTCAGTGATTGTATATGATGGGCACAGTGGCTGTATATGATGGGCACAGTTGGCTGCATATGATGGGCACAGTTGGCTGCATATGATGAGCACAGTGGCTGTAAATGATGGGCACAGTTGGCTGCATATGATGGGCACAGTTGGCTGCATATGATGGGCACAGTGGCTGTATATGATGGGCACAGTTGGCTGCATATGATGGGCACAGTTGTCTGTATATGATGGGCACAGTTGGCTGTATATGGTGGACACAGTTGGCTGCATATGATGGGCACAGTTGGCTGCATATGATGGGCACAGTTGGCTGCATATGATGAGCACAGTGGCTGTGTATGATGGGCACAGTTGGCTGCATATGATGGGCACAGTTGGCTGCATATGATGAGGACAGTGGCTGTATATGATGGGCACAGTTGGCTGTATATGATGGGCACAGTTGGCTGCATATGATGGGCACAGTTGGCTGCATATGATGGGCACAGTGGCTGTATATGATGGGCACAGTTGGCTGCATATGATGGGCACAGTTGGCTGCATATGATGGGCACAGTTGGCTGCATATGATGAGCACAGTGGCTGTGTATGATGGGCACAGTTGGCTGCATATGATGGGCACAGTTGGCTGCATATGATGGGCACAGTTGGCTGCATATGATGGGCACAGTTGGCTGCATATGATGAGTACAGTGGCTGTATATGATGGGCACAGTTGGCTGCATATGATGGGCACAGTTGGCTGCATATGATGGGCACAGTGGCTGCATATGATGGGGACAGTGGCTTCATTTGATGTTTTTGTTTCAGTATTTTTCAGTTAGTTTGCACCCCCCAAAAATTTTTGAGCACCAGCCGCCACTGGCCTGGGCAAAGGCGTGGAGGAATTTCAGGTCTTTGTAGCCGTTGTTTGTCATTCTCTGGGTGTGCAGCTTTTCTTTCTGTCCTTCCACATCCGTTTAATTTTGATTAGATCAGATTTTTGGAAAAAGGTCACATGCATGGCTTGAATGGTTAAATGTTTCTTAGCCTGTCAATGGTATTGTTAGTGTAGCACTAACTCTCGGTGGAGCTGCTGGTTTAAGCGGGCTTGTTACCTTCACTCCCGACACCCCTGCTTCACCGGCACCGGGTCTAGGGTTCCGCTGAGTTTACCTCTGGACGATAAAAGCATCAACACTTGAGTACGTTTTCAATGCTTTATTGAACCAAGTAACGAAGGAAGTAGCAGGAAAGAGGCAGGAGGGAAGCTGCAGGGAAGCTCAAATATCTTTCTTTAGGATTCTTGAGAACGTCCTTTAAAGTTGAATATTGTAATCGGATGCAATCCCCTTGTGGGACCCAATCTTTGCTCGCCTGGATAGGCCTCTCTCACTTGCCTAGCAGCCAGTACGTAGCACAAACAAAAGTCTCTGCCACAGACTTGCTTGAAATAAACCCGTACGATCCTCTGCCACAGGATGTATTAATTTTTGCGGTGAATGTCAGACACAGTACTTGGACCTCTAAGCCAACCCGGCAGTACTATGCTGTAGAACTACTTCAGGATACGTCCTCCAACCGAGTCACCAGGCCCCTCTCCAGACCAGCACTCTGCATGATCCTTCCATGACGGGTCCTCCCCTGGGATCTTCTCGGTTGTCCAGCTTCTTCACTCAGGATAGACAGCTCAGGACCATTCTTCGGCTGCTGTGGTAGGCCCCAGACATGCCTCTGGGCCCACCCACGCGCCGCAGCGGCACGGGCCCCCAGAACGGAGGACCACGAGGTAGCACTCTAACGCATACCTGTCGGCCAGGAGGGCCAGCAGGTGGCTGTAAAACGAACCCCAAAACATGGCGTCTGTCCCATAAATACCCTCTCCCAGAATGCAACTCGAAGGACCACCTCCACTGAGTTATCTCCGGGACAGAGGAGCCCTCATACGCTTCGACACGTTGCCTTTCCAACACCTGCCAATGGTAACAGCGACACCCACCGGCTCAGTGTGGAACCACATGCAACGTCTGCCAAGCTGGAACAGAGGCAAATCTAACTCCCCTAACGAGCAATTCACTAAATTTACCTATCAGATGGTAGATCATAAATCTACAAGCGCTATATTAGCAAGTGCAGCTACCTTGCCTGCCACTAGCTGACTCTGTTCCTATTATCATGAAGTGTGAGTCTTTATCTATACACAGACATCCCAAGTCTCCCGTGAGGTGCGGGAGACTCCCGCATTTCTGCGGCGGCTCCCGCACACCCGCAAGCGCCTCCCGATCTCCCGGGAATGATCGGTGCGGCGGGTGTGCTCACCGATCACCGATGTGATCACCGATCTCCTTTGTATAGATTTTTTAGCTGACAGCCGCTTCTCCTTCTCTCCTTCCCGCGGCTGTCAGCTAAAAAGCTATACAGGGAGATTGGTGATCACAGCTGTCCCTTCTGCTGCACCGATCATTCCCAGCCCCCTCCATGTAGTCTCCACCCCCCTGTTCTCCTCCGGCCCCCTCTGTGTCCTTCTCCACCCCCCCTGTTCTCCTCCGGCCCCTTCCGTGTCCTTCTCCACCCCCCCTGTTCTCCTCCGGCCCCCTCTGTGTCCTTCTCCACCCCCCCGTTCTCCTCCGGCCCCCTCCGTGTCCTTCTCCACCCCCCTGTTCTCTTCCGGCCCCCTCCGTGTCCTTCTCCACCCCACCTGTTCTCCTCCGGCCCCCTCCGTGTCCTTCTCCACCCCCCCGTTCTCCTCCGGTCCCTTCTGTGTCCTTCTCCACCCTCCTGTTCTCTTCCGGCCCCCTCCGTGTCCTTCTCCACCCCCCCTGTTCTCCTCCGGCCCCTTCCGTGCCCTTCTCCACCCCCCCTGTTCTCCTCCGGCCCCCTCTGTGTCCTTCTCCACCCCCCCTGTTCTCCTCCGGCCACCTCCGTGTCCTTCTCCACCCCCCCTGTTCTCCTCCGGCCCCTTCCGCGTCCTTCTCCACCCCCCTGTTCTCTTCCGGCCCCCTCTGTGTCCTTCTCCATCCCCCCTGTTCTCCTCCGGCCCCTTCCGTGCCCTTCTCCACCCCCCTGTTCTCCTCCGTCCCCCTCTGTGTCCTTCTCCACCCCCCCTGTTCTCCTCCGGCCCCTTCCGTGCCCTTCTCCACCCCCCCTGTTCTCCTCCGGCCCCCTCTGTGCCTTTCTCCACCTCCCCGTTCTCCTCCGGCCCCCTCCGTGTCCTTCTCCACCCCCCCTGTTCTCCTCCGGCCCCTTCCGTGTCCTTCTCCACCCCCCTGTTCTCTTCCGGCCCCTTCTGTGTCCTTCTCCACCCCCCCTGTTCTCTTCCGGCCCCCTCTGTGTCCTTCCCCACCCCCCCTGTTCTCCTCCGGCCCCTTCCGTGTCCTTCTCCACCCCCCTGTTCTCTTCCGGCCCCCTCTGTGTCCTTCTCCACCCCCCCTGTTCTCCTCCGGCCCCCTCTGTGTCCTTCTCCACCCCCCCTGTTCTCCTCCGGCCCCCTCCGTGTCCTTCTCCACCCCCCCGTTCTCCTCCGGCCCCTTCTGTGTCCTTCTCCACCCCCCCTGTTCTCTTCCGGCCCCCTCTGTGTCCTTCCCCACCCCCCCTGTTCTCCTCCGGCCCCCTCCGTGTCCTCCACCCCCCATTTTCCTCCGGCACCCTCCGTGTCCTTCTCCACCCCCCCGTTCTCCTGCGGCCCCCCTCGTCCCCAGCAGCCGGCTCCCCTCCTCTCCTCTCTCGCCGGCTGCGGGGGGAACTAGTAATTGGACGCAGTGAGCGAGATCGCTTCTGTGTCTTGTGATAACTGAGCAGAGTAAACTGTGTTATTTCTGTCAAATCTATATTGTGTATGTATAGATGTTTCAATGCTTATGTTTTGAATAAATTAAATTTTTATCTATGTTTGTATGCCTTTATGAGGTACCGGGATAGTCCAATTAGCTTTGGGTGGTGAGGTAGGACTTGATTGGAGAAGTCCCCACCATTCCTCCTCAACCCCCCTTACTAATATACCTACTGTGGGCAGAAGAAAGAGGACGCCTGCTGAAAACACACCTCAGTCTCAGCGCAGTGCCACTGGGGAGTGAGGGCAGACTGCCTTCTCCTTGTCATGTGACATATCAAATGACTGGAGAGGTGAAAGAGAGAGACGCTGCCTTCATTCCCAGTGGGAGCCACACTGAGACCGAGATGTGAACTGTGGGCGCAGTTTGTCATCTTTGCCCAGTGCGCTGGATGACCTTGTCCCGGCACTGCCGTCAGGTATCTGTCCTGGGGATGGAGCCAGTGCGGGAACTCAGGGGGGGGGGGGTATCCTTGAATTCAGTAAATATTCATGCTGGCTGCAGCTTCCTCTGCTGTGCACTCTCTCCCTCTGCCTTCTCCCCCGTGGGGTGTCTACCGCCCCGCCCCCCCGCCAGCCTGTGAATGCTTTGCAGTCATTGGTTGCTAGGTCTGCCGGTGTCCTAGCAACCAATGACACTTTTGCCGCTGTGCACACACATGGGATTTTCTTAGAGCCGCTCCACCTCCCATTCAGCTCCATCCCCTAACTCCGGGCCGGTTCAGACACACTTAGCCAGTTCCCTCCCTAACTCTAGCCGGTTACCACTCACACAGCGGATCTAGTGACTGTCCCTCCTGCCGGTAAGACTTAGACAATACAACAGAATGGGACGCTATAAGGGGGGGTCTCTCTCTAATAGAGGTCTCTAGGGGGGGAGGGGGCACTGATATAAGGGAACTCTGAGCTAATGGGGGTCTTTAATGGGGGGTGCTGACTGCTGATCTAAAAAAATAAAATAAATGCTGTGTGCTGCTAAAGTGTTCGGGTTTGGCTTGAAGAAGAGGTGGCAACCCTACCCGCCTCCTCCTTGTGTCATAGCGCGTCAATTAATGTTTACAACATCCAGCGGCGGAACTTTAGGGGTGGCTGCAGTCGCATTTGGAGAGGTGAGAGGAGGTGGAAGGCAGCGATCAGCAGCTCTATGGTGTCTGTGTGGGCGGCAGGATCTCCCTGGGGCTTGTAGTACTCTCAGTGTATACAGTGGAGAGGAGAAGGGAGGGACCTCTGACCCGGCAGGTATCAGTTTCACTTTCACTCGGCTTGAACACTGTTGCTGATGCCCGGGTCAGAGGCCCCTCCCCGCTCCGCTGTATACATTCGGAGATGGAACTACTAGCCCCGGGGAGATCCCCCTGCCTGTGGACACCATAAAGCTGCTGATCGCCGCCTCTCACCTCCACCAGCCAGGTACAGGGGAACCTCTGCAAGGGGGAGGAGTCAGCTGTTTGGGGACCCTGATGTAAGAAGGGGGGCTTTCTGGGGACACTAATGTAAGGAAGGGGCCCTCTGGGGACACTGATGTAAGAGGGGGCCCTCTGGGGACACTGATGTAAGAGGGGGGCCTCTGGGGACGCTAATGTAAGAGGGGGGGCTCTCTGGGGACACTACTGTAAGGACGGGGCCCTCTGGGGACCCTGATGTAAGAGGGGGCCCTCTGGGGACACTAATGTAAGAGGGGGGCTCTCTGGGGACCCTGTGTAAGGAGGGGCTCTCTGGGGACACTAATGTAAGGGGAGGCTCTCTGGGGACTCTGATGTAAGAAGGGGCTCTCTGGGGACCCTGGTGTAAGGCGGGCTCTCTGGGGACCCTGGTGTAAGGAGGGGCTTTCTGGGGACCCTGACGTAAGGGGAGGCTCTCTGGGGACCCTGATGTAAGGGAAGGCTCTCTGGGGACCCTGATGTAAGGGGAGGCTCTCTGGGGACCCTGATGTAGAGGGAGACTCTCTGGGGACCCTGATGTAAGTAGAGAGGCTCTCTGGGGACCCTGACGTAAGGAGGGGCTCTCTGAGGACACTGATGTAAGGAACGGCTTTCTGGGGACCCTGATGTAAGGGGAGGCTCTCTGAGGACACTGATTTAAGGGGGGCTCTCTGTGGACCCTGATGAAAGGGGAGGCTCTCTGGGGACCCTGATGTAAGGGGGGCTCTCTGGGGACCCTGATGTAAGGGGAGGCTCTCTGGGAACCCTGATGTAAGGGGAGGCTCCCTGGGGACCCTGATGTAGGGGGAGACTCTCTGGGGACCCTGATGTAAGTAGGGAGGCTCTCTGGGGACCCTGATGTAAGGAGGGGCTCTCTGAGGACGCTGATGTAAGGGGGGCTTTCTGGGGACTCTGATGTAAGGGGGGCTTTCTGGGGACCCTGATGTAATCGGAGGCTCTCTGGGGACCCTGATGTAGGGGGAGACTCTCTGAGGACACTGATTTAAGGGGGGCTCTCTGGGGACCCTGATGTAAGGGGAGGCTCTCTGGGGACCCTAATGTAAAGGGAGGCTCTCTGGGGACCCTGATGTAAGGGGAGGCTCTCTGGGGATCCTGATGTAAGGGGGGCTTTCTGGGGATCCTGATGTAATCGGAGGCTCTCTGGGGACCCTGATGTAGGGGGAGACTCTCTGAGGACACTGATTTAAGGGGGGCTCTCTGGGGACCCTGATGTAAGGGGAGGCTCTCTGGTGATTCTGATGTAAGGGGAGGCTCTCTGGGGATCACAGCATCACGGGTCAGGTAGAGGGCCCCTTAGCAGAATTTTGCTTAGGGCCCCAGGGAGGTCAGGATCGGCACTGCTTGTAAACAACACATCTCAAAAAGAGGCTTGGTCCTTAAGTGGTTAAATAAAACGATGTGATTGTCAAAATAGGCGTGACAACTTTATCTTTCTGGGGGCGTTGGCTTATATTGGACACGTACACAGCTTTCGTCTTATACCTGCTGGGCAGAAATGAATTTGGCTGCAGCGAGAGACTCCCTGACATGTGCCGTCTGCCAGGATATCTTCAAGTGTCCTGTGACATTGCCATGTGGACACAATTTCTGCCAGGACTGTATCATAAAGACATGGGACAATCAGGAGGAAAGAGAATCTTCCTGCCCGGAATGCATACACAGGTACAGAAACCGACCTGAGCTAAAACGAAACACAAGACTGAGAGACTTAGCGGAGATTTACCTAGCTGAAGCAAAGAAATCTGGGATCTTGTGTATTTACTGCGTTGACACCCCTACACCGGCTGTGAAGTCCTGTCTGAAATGTGAATCTTCTTTCTGCGATAAACACCTAAAAGTCCACAGCAAGTCACCGGAGCACGTCCTGACCGAACCCACCACTGACCTGCAGAAAAGAAAATGCTCCGTCCACAACCAGACCCTGGAGTATTACTGTGTGGAGGACTCATCTTGTATCTGTAAGTTCTGCATGCAACAAAAAAAGCACCAAAGATATACCATACACACTTTGTCTGAGGCAAGTACAAAAAAAAAAAACGAAGGTAGACTCCTTTTAGCGAAGTTGACCAACCAGAGAGAAGAGACGGAGAAAACAATCCGGAGTTTGAAAAAACATAAGGATAAGCTACAAGAGAAAGCCGTCGGTATAGCGGACAGGGTGGCCTCTCAGTTCAGAGCATCCCGGAGGCAGATAGAAGACCTCGATCGCAGAGTCCCGGCTGAGATCACCACCAAAAAGGAGCAGATGTTAAGTTCAGTCTCTAATCGGGTCCATCAGCTGGAAACAAAGCAAGAAAAGTTATCTAAAAAGATCCGTCACATTGAAGAACTGCACTCCATAACTGATCCGCTAACAGTGATATGGGAATCGGACCGAGGTGGCTTTTGCGGTGATGATGAGGATGAAGAAAATGAACATAGAGCAGGAGATGATGAAGAACACATCCATGGTGCTGATGATCTGGACGAGATTCTGATCTCCCTTAATATAAGGAAAGAATTATCTGATATTGTAAGCAATGCTATGAAACATCTCTCAGTGGCAGAAGGTTCAGATGTATATCTAGATGACAGCAGTGCCGCTGATAATGTAGAAATATCTGGTGACCTAAAGGTCGCCTATGGAGTAGAACACAATGAAACCTATGAACAGACATCGGAAACATTCGAATCTAACCAGGTTTTAAGTAGCACTTCTTTTGACAGAGGAAGACATTACTGGGAAGTAGATATCATGGGCAGTAACAACTTTAGAATTGGAATGTGTTATGCCAGCATTGACCGGATGGGGCTGTCATCTGTAATCGGTAATACTGGTAATTCCTGGTGCTTAGTACATTCAGATGGAAAGTTCTCATTGAGGCATCTTCATAATGACATTGATTTACATCATGAGTCTTTTATTAACAGATTAGGGATCTTCCTAGATTATGAGGCTGGGCGGTTGTCCTTTTATGAGGTGTGTGACCCGGTCAGGCATTTGCACACCTTCACCACCGTCTTCACTGAGCCCCTCCATGCTGTGTTTCGAGTTGGCTTAGATGTCTGGGTAAGAATTAGAACTTAAAATAGAATATGAAGAAATAATAATTAAAATGTTAGGAGATTTTGAGCAAATGTAGATCAAGGGTCATACACAGGGGTGTTGCTAAGTCTACAAAAGATGTGGGGCTAGAGCCCATAGCAGCGTAGTAAAGAAAGTCATATGCTTGGGCGGGCATACACATGTATATACAGCAATATAGGTGTGTGTGTATATCCCCAGAGAGCCCCCCACTTACATCAGGGTCCCCAGAGAACCCCCCCCCTTACATTAGGGTCCCCAGAGAGCCCCCCCCTTGCATCAGGGTCCTCAGAGAGCCCCCCCCTTACATTAGGGTCCCCAGAGAGCCTCCCCCTTACATTAGGGTCCCCAGAGGACCTCCCCCTTAAATCAGGGTCCCCAGAGAAACTATGAAAACCAAAAAGTGTTGTGTGCTGTCCAAAAATATGGAGATATTTGGAACTTTGTCGTTCCTTTTGATATAACCGATCACCAAGTTTATAGCACTAAAGCCTGAGTAGGTCAGACCTGATCAAACAATGGACAGCAAGTAGAGGGTTCTACCTGCAACATACTGTTTTATTATTCTGTTTAATTAATAGCATTTTATTAATCTCTTCTTTCCATTGTTGTAAGGCTGGCACCCCAGCTTTGGTCCACACCTTAGCTATCAGCCTCTTGGCTTCTTTTTGGAATTTTAACCACTTACTTCCCGCCCAGCCTATAGTCAATTGAAGACTGGGCAGGATATTTGTCATTCCGGGTGGACGTCATATGATAGCCTCCCAGAGCGCGCATTGCGCGAAAGCCATGGGGCCTCGCTGCGGCACGATCTGTCACCGGCTGTGTCCATCGGAAAAAGCCATTGACTGATCAGTGTACCGGCTTGCTGTTGGTACCATGTGATCACTGTAACCAATCAGATCACAATGACAATTGGTAAACAATGGACGGCTTCCTTTCATACCATCCATTATGTTCAACTGTGTTGCTGGCTGCGATTGGTCACAGTAATCACATGGTACAGACAGGGCCCAATCAGAGCCCATCTGTACCATATGATGTGACCAATCACAGCTAATCACAACAATACACACTGAATGAATCCGTTTCATTCTGTAAAATGCTTGGTTATAGCAATATAATTCTCTGGTATAAACGATCATAATGTGTAAAAAAAAATAAAAAAAAATACTGATCACTTCCTCAGAGTAGTACAGTGTTACTAATGTAACACTGTATTGCTCTGGTCACTGTGTGTTTAAAAAAATCATTTAAAAAATTTACCAAAAAAGAAAGAAAAATGTTAAAAAATTTAGGAAAAAAATATTATGTTTTAATTTTTTTACATACTGTCCCTAGTCATACTGTCCCTATATAACAAACAAAGTAAAACTTGTTTTGTTTTTTTTCAACATTTTTGTATTTTTTCATTTATTTAGCAAAAAATAAAAACCCCAGTGGTGATTAAATACCACCAAAAGAAAGCTCTATTTGTGTGAAAAAATTGATAGAAATGTCATATGTGTACAGTGTAGCATGACCGCGCAATCGTCATTCAAAGTGTGACAGCGCTGAAAGCTGAAAATTGGCCTGGGCAGGAAGGGGGTGAAAGTGCCCGGTATTGAAGGGGTTAAAGTAGATCTAAAAACCTAACTGGAACATCCTCTGTTAATAAACTCTCTTGGCACAAAGTTCTAAAAATTTACAATGAAATCACGGACATTAATATGAAATCAATTCTCACATTACCTTATGGTTTATTCTCCTGGTTTCTTAAGAAGGAGCTATTGGGCCATTTTCTAGTGGTGGCCACCACAACTATAGCAAGACCCTAGAGATCAGAACATACCCCTACTGTTGTGGAGTGGGTGTGTGAAATGCATGAAATTTAACCTTCTGAGAAAAATTTCCCTCAGAAAGAGAATAGGCTTGAGCTTTATCTTCTTGCATGGTTCCAGTAGGAATACTTTAAGTCTTCTCTAGAGTCCTCCATCTTCCAAGGGCACTTAGGAGCCTGATTGGTGGTATGCCGGCCTGCTGGGAGTAGCCTGGTGAAGTGTCACGCTCTCCTTCTCTGATTTTCCTTCCTCTCCTTATTTTATTCTCTTTTCTAATTGGTTCTTCTTTTTCTTTGTTTGTTTGCTTCCTTATCGTTTCTTTCTTTCTCCTCTTCTCTGAAATCCTTGTGGAGGAATCAGCTGCATCCATGGCACTAAAACATCTATGTTCATGAAGTACCATGGTTCTTCTTGTTGAATGATATCCATGAATCCTCTGATAACTAAAATATATTCTGGTGTATTTTCTAATGCCACATTTTTTGTGACACATATTATGATGTTGTGATAAATGGGACTTTGATCCCAATCCAAGCTGTATGTAATGCTCATATATAACATATTGATGTGAAATTGTATTTTCTGTGAATGTGCTATTTTATGCCTTCCATGCTGCTTTCTGTATTAGAATTTGTCAACTTAATAAATAAAGATTATACCTAAATGAAACAGTGGAGGCTGGTGCTCAAAATTTTTGGGGGGGCGCGAACAAACGGAAAAATTTGGAAAAAAACAATCAATTGCCGCCACTGTGCCATCAAATGCAGCCACTGTGCCCCATAAAATGCAGCCACTGTGCCCATCAATTGCCGCCACTGTGCCATCAAACGCAGCCACTGTGCCATCAAATTCAGCCACTGTGCCATCAAATGCAGCCACTGTGCCCCATAAAATGCAGCCACTGTGCCCATCAATTGCCACCACTGTGCCATCAAACGCAGCCACTGTGCCCATCAATTGCTGCCACTGTGCCCATCAATTGCCACCACTGTGCCCATCAATTGCCACCACTGTTCTCATCAATTGCCGCCACTGAGCCCATCAATTGCCACCACTGTGCCCATCAATTGCCACCACTGTGCCCATCAATTGCCGCCGCTGTGCCCATCAATTGCCCCCACTGTGCCTCATCAAACGCAGCCACTATGCCAAATGAAATGCTGCCAGTGTGCCCCCCGCCGTCTGCACCTACCTGTTTCGGTGGCGGTGGGACAGCTCCTCGATGTCTTCTCCCGTCCTCTCTTCCCGTCCTCTGCTATGATTGGACGCCTGGCGTCCAATCACAGCGCCTGCCGTTTCAGCCAATCAGATGACGGGTAACAGATCCGAGCACCTGATTGGCGGACATGCGGTTTAGTGTTAGGAAAGCGAATATTCATTCCACTGAATTGGAAGATAGTAATTGCTTGCTCACAAAAATGTGCAATACCACCACCATGGAGATGTGCTGTATATGTGTGCTTCAGATTGGTACAATTTATTCTTAAAACGGTATGTGAAGGACCACCTGGCACCATGCCTGGGTGCCTCCACCATAGAGCTGCTTCCTCGCTGCTGGAACCCAGGAACAAGGTATTATAGCTAAGAATTGCACCCAAGAACTAGACAACACTAGCTTAGATGCAAACAGGAACTACCTTTATTGTAAATCCACACAGAATTTATGCCACACAAAATCAGATAAGAGCTTGATCACATTATCCTAAACCATGCAAACTGTAAACAGTAATATCATCCGTACATCTAACAGTACATCTGATGAGCAGCTAGCAGCTACAGTACCCTGAATAAACAATGATCTAATTAACAGTAAGCAACAGCCAGGCACCCAGACAAGCTTTGATTTTTCAGAGAGCCCACCCCAGACGGTCCAGAAAGTCCACAGCCCTGGATACACAAAGTGTATTACACATGCTGTCTTTCAGGTGTTTGGCTTTCACTTGTGTAATCTGTCCACTAGAAAAGCACACTTGCCAACTGTCCCGAATTTCCTGTGACATTCCCAGGATTCAGACCCTTTTCCTGAATTTATCGTTTCCAGGGAAATGTCCCGGGAAATTTGTTTTTTCCAGATTTTTCGCCGCCGAGGTCCGCGCCACCGGCCACTAGAGGTCCGCAGCCGCCATTTTCAAGAAGACCAGAAGAAGTAGGCTGGTCAGGTGGCTACAATAGAAATTGAGCTGCGGCGCCGCCCACCCCGCTGCCAGTCTCTGTGACCTGTTATGGAGGGGGATGGGCGGAGCCGTAGCTCAATTTCTATTGTAACCGCGCTGTCGGCTCCGCCTCTATTTTGTTCCCCCTCGGCCTCTCTTCTGTAATGGTGGCGGAGACACCGCTGCTCTGGGATACCTAATAGATGTAAGGAGGGGCTCCGCTGGGGACACTGGGTGAAAGGAGGGGTTCCGCTGGGGACACTGGAAGTAAGGAGGGGCTCTGCTGGGGACACTGGATGTAAGGAGGGGCTCTGCTGGGGACACTGGATGTAAGGAGGAGCTCTGCTGGGGGGCACTGGATGTAAGGAGGGGCTCCGCTGGGGACACTGGATGTAAGGAGAGGCTCCACTGGGGACACTGGATGTAAGGAGGGGCTCCACTGGGGACGCCTGATATAAGGAGGGGCTCCGCTGGGGACACCAGATGTAAGGAGGGGCTCTGCTGGGGACGCCTGATGTAAGGAGGGGCTCTGCTGAGGACACTGGATGTAAGGAGGGGCTCTGCTGGGGACACTGGATGTAAGGAGGAGCTCTGCTGGGGACACTGGATGTAAGGAGGGGCTCCGCTAGGGACACTGGATGTAAGGAGGGGCTCCACTGGGGACACTGGATGTAAGGAGGGGCTCCGCTGGGGACACTGGATGTAAGGAGGGGCTCCACTGGGGACACTGGATGTAAGAAGGGGCTCCGCTGGGGACACCAGATGTAAGGAGGGGCTCTGCTGGGGACGCCTGATGTAAGGAGGGGCTCTGCTGAGGACACTGGATGTAAGGAGGGGCTCTGCTGGGGACACCTGATGTAAGGATGGGCCCCGCTGGGGACACCAGTAGTAAGGAGGGGCTCTGCTGGGGACGCCTGATGTAAGGAGGGGCTCCGCTGGGGATGCCTGATGTAAGGAGGAGCTCCGCTGGGGACACTGGATGTAAGGAGGGGCTCTGCTGGAGACACCTGATGTAAGGAAGGGCTCCGCTGGGGACACCAGGTGTAAGGAGGGGCTCTGCTGGGGATGCCTGATGTAAGGAGGAGCTCCTCTGGGGATGCCTGATGTAAGGAGGGGCTCCGCTGGGGACACTGGATGTAAGGAGGGGCTCCACTGGGGACACTGGATGTAAGAAGGGGCTCCGCTGGGGACACCAGATGTAAGGAGGGGCTCTGCTGGGGACGCCTGATGTAAGGAGGGGCTCTGCTGAGGACACTGGATGTAAGGAGGGGCTCCGCTGGGGACACCTGATGTAAGGATGGGCCCCGCTGGGGACACCAGTAGTAAGGAGGGGCTCTGCTGGGGACGCCTGATGTAAGGAGGGGCTCCGCTGGGGATGCCTGATGTAAGGAGGAGCTCCGCTGGGGACACTGGATGTAAGGAGGGGCTCTGCTGGAGACACCTGATGTAAGGAAGGGCTCCGCTGGGGACACCAGGTGTAAGGAGGGGCTCTGCTGGGGATGCCTGATGTAAGGAGGAGCTCCTCTGGGGATGCCTGATGTAAGGAGGGGCTCCACTGGGAACACTGGATGTAAGGAGGGGCTCCGCTGGGGACACTGGATGTAAGGAGGGGCTCTGCTGGGGACGCCTGATGTAAGGAGGGGCTCCACTGGGCCCACTGGATGTAAAGAGGGGCTCCGCTGGGGACGCCTGATATAAGGAGGGGCTCCACTGGGGACACCAGATGTAAGGAGGGGCTTTGCTGGGGACACCTAAAGTAAGGAGGGGCTCCGCTGGGGACACTGGATGTAAGGAGGGGCTCCGCTTGGGACACTGGATGTAAGGAGGGGCTCCACTGGGGACACTGGATGTAAGGAGGGGCTCCACTGGGGATGCCTGATATAAGGAGGGGCTCCGCTGGGGACACCAGATGTAAGGAGGGGCTCTGCTGGGGACGCCTGATGTAAGGAGGGGCTCTGCTGAGGACACTGGATGTAAGGAGGGGCTCTGCTGGGGACACCTGATGTAAGGAGGGGCTCCACTGGGCACACTGGATGTAAAGAGGGGCTCCGCTGGGGACGCCTGATATAAGGAGGGTCTCTGCTGGGGACACCTGATGTAAGGAGGGGCTTTGCTGGGGACACCTAAAGTAAGGAGGGGCTCCGCTGGGGACACTGGATGTAAGGAGGGGCTCCGCTTGGGACACTGGATGTAAGGAGGGGCTCTGCTGGGGACGCCTGATGTAAGGAGGGGCTCCACTGGGCACACTGGATGTAAAGAGGGGCTCCGCTGGGGACGCCTGATATAAGGAGGGTCTCTGCTGGGGACACCTGATGTAAGGAGGGGCTTTGCTGGGGACACCTAAAGTAAGGAGGGGCTCCGCTGGGGACACTGGATGTAAGGAGGGGCTCCGCTTGGGACACTGGATGTAAGGAGGGGCTCCACTGGGGACACTGGATGTAAGGAGGGGCTCCGCTGGGGACACTGGATGTAAGGAGGAAATCCGCTGGGGACACTGGATGTAAGGAGGGGCTCTGCTGGGGACACCTGATATAAGGAGGGGCTCCGCTGGGGACACCAGTAGTAAGGAGGGGCTCTGCTGGAGACGCCTGATGTAAGGAGGGGCTCCGCTGGGGATGCCTGATGTAAGGAGGAGCTCCACTGAGGACACTGGATGTAAGGAGGGGCTCCGCTGGGCACACTGGATGTAAAGAGAGGCTCTGCTAGGGACGCCTGATGTAAGGAGGGGCTCCGCTGGGGACACTAGATGTAAGGAGGGGCTCCGCTGGGGACACTAGATGTAAGGAGGGGCTCTGCTGGGGACACCTGATGTAAGGAGGGGCTCTGCTGGGGACACCTGATGTAAGGAGAGGCTCTGCTGGGGACATTAGCTTGTAAGGAGGGGCTCTGCTGGGGGCACCTGATGCAAGGACGGACTCTGCTGGGGGCACCTGATGGCATCTGGTGGCAGGCGACCTGGCAGGTGACACGCTCAGGGGTCCCACTGATTATGGTGAGTTGAATGATTTCATTCTATATTACAATGTAATAATAGAAATAATGCACTTCAATCATCCTGACACCACAACAACCATGGTGCTGGGATGATTGAAGCGCTAACACCAGGTATTTGGAGTATCTTTATCTGCTGATTTGCTAAACTCTGGAATACACATTTCTATTGGGGTGTAGGATCTGGGCCTGCTGTCCCTCCATCCCTCTTTCCTTCCTTCTCTCTCCTTCCCTCCTTCTTTCCTTCTTTCTCTCTCCCTTCCTCCCTCCCTCCCTCCCTCTCTTCCCCTTTTTTTCTCCATCGCTCATTAATCTCAGACTCTAACCACACTCCCATTTGAACTGCGCCCATATAAGCCATGCCCACTATTTCACGTAAACCACGCCCATTCTTTTTTGCTATGTCACATCTACAAACGCATGCCCCACCTCCTAATTGCAATAAAACTCCACCTACAGCTAAAAAAGTGAGCTGTGTGAAGTTGGCACCCCATGTTTGTAAAACCTGAATAAAAATATACCATTCGTTTGTGCCGCGTTTGTGCTGATTTGTGCCGCAAAAATTAGCGTTTGTGCCGGTTCGGTTTCTGAGATATTAAACATTCAATTCAATGCAAGCCCCGCCCACTTTGCACCCCATGTCCCTGAATTTTAAAAACAAACGTGCCATTCGTTTGTGCCGCGTTTGTGCTGGTTTGTGCCGCAAAAATAAACGTTTGTGCCGCTTTGGTTGCGGAGATATTGTGCGTTATAGTTGCTATAACCCCGCCCATTTTGCACCCCATGTTCCTGAATTTTAAAAACAAACGTGCCATTCATTTGTGCCGCGTTTGTGCTGGTTTGTGCCGCAAAAATAAATGTTTGTGCCGCTTTGGTTGCGGAGATATTGTGCGTTATAGTTGCTGTAACCCCGTCCATTTTGCACCCCATGTCCCTGAATTTTAAAAACAAACGTGCCATTCGTTTGTGCCGTGTTTGTGCTGGTTTGTGCCGCAAAAATAAACGTTTGTGCCGCTTTGGTTGCGGAGATATTGTGCGTTATAGTTGCTGTAACCCCGCCCATTTTGCACCCCATGTTCCTGAATTTTAAAAACAAACGCGCCATTCGTTTGTGCCGCATTTGTGCTGGTTTGTGCCGCAAAAATAAACGTTTGTGCCGCTTTGGTTGCGGAGATATTGTGCGTTATAGTTGCTGTAACCCCGCCCATTTTGCACCCCATGTTCCTGAATTTTAAAAACAAACGTGCCATTCGTTTGTGCCGCGTTTGTGCTGGTTTGTGCCGCAAAAATAAAAGTTTGTGCCGCTTTGGTTGCGGAGATATTGTGCATTATAGTTGCTGTAACCCCGCCCATTTTGCACCCCATGTTCCTGAATTTTAAAAACAAACGTGCCATTCGTTTGTGCCGCGTTTGTGCTGGTTTGTGCCGCAAAACTAAACGTTTGTGCCGCTTTGGTTGAGGAGATATTGTGCGTTATAGTTGCTGTAACCCCGCCCATTTTGCGCCCCATGTTCCTGAATTTTAAAAACAAACGCGCCATTCGTTTGTGCCACGTTTGTGCTGGTTTGTGCCGCAAAAATAAACGTTTGTGCCGCTTTGGTTGCGGAGATATTGTGCGTTATAGTTGCTGTAACCCCGCCCATTTTGCACCCCATGTTCCTGAATTTTAAAAACAAACGTGCCATTCGTTTGTGCCGCGTTTGTGCTGGTTTGTGCCGCAAAAATAAACGTTTGTGCCGATTTGGTTGCGGAGATATTGTGCGTTATAGTTGCTGTAACCCCGCCCATTTTGCACCCCATGTTCCTGAATTTAAAAAACCAACGCACCATTCATTTGTGCCGTGTTTGTGCTGGTTTGTGCCGCAAAAATAAACGTTTGTGCCGCTTTGGTTGCGGAGATATTGTGCGTTATAGTTGCTGTAACCCCGCCCATTTTGCACCCCATGTTCCTGAATTTTAAAAACAAACGCGCCATTCGTTTGTGCCGCGTTTGTGCTGGTTTGTGCCGCAAAAATAAATGTTTGTGCCGCTTTGGTTGCGGAGATATTGTGCGTTATAGTTGCTGTAACCCCGCCCATTTTGCACCCCATGTTCCTGAATTTTAAAAACAAACGCGCCATTCGTTTGTGCCGCGTTTGTGCTGGTTTGTGCTGCAAAAATAAACGTTTGTGCCGCTTTGGTTGCGGAGATATTGTGCGTTATATGTTGTCAAACCACATTGACTTTACACCTTGTTATTAAAGCTTACATACAGAACCTAAACTCAGCTTGGGTTTCCTTAATGTAAAGCTCCTCCCACTGTACTGGCACTGCACTTCATATTGTACCCTGAAAAAGGCACCTCTGCCGGGTTAGCCCCCCCATATCAAAATTTTTGAAAAAATCTTATGCAGTTTGTTAGATCTTTGTTAGATCAGGTTAGATCAACCGTTGTTTGCGTTAGATCTCACACAGAAGAAGCGATATTAACAGTTATTTGCTGGGGGGGCTAACCCGTCATCAGCCCCCCCTTATCAAAAAATTGACCAAACAGTTAGCTATTTTGGAAGCAATTTGTTGGATCCTGTATGATCAAGTGTTTTTAACGTTAGATCTCACATAATTAGAGACTGATTAAGTGATTAATGTGGGGGGGGCTGGCCCCCCCTTATCAAATTTTCGGCCCAAAAATCATTCAGGCTAATAGATATTCGTTAGATCCGGTAAGATCAAGAGGTTTTAACGTTAGATCTCACATCATTTCAGAGATTTCATATTCTTTGCCAATAACAACATCCAAGTTAGTAGTTAATTGTTAGATGAAGTTATTATTGCATTAAACCTAGCATGCACATGGCAGAAATCAGTAATAATCGCAATGTAAGTAGGGATAAAAGCTTGTTGCAGTTTGATCAGTGAGATGTTTTATTTAATCTATGATAAATACATAACAATTCGTTATTTTATATGAGAAGTTAGGCCCCTGTGGCAGTAGCTTAAAATTAATAAATGTTGGCATCGCTGCTCTAAATTGTGGGCACAACTGGAACAGGCCCAGACTGACATTCTGCTGCCAGGGGCTCTGTGGTGCTATGACCAGCTACCGCCTGGGCTGAAGTCACACCCCATAATGGGTACGACACTCCACATATGCTCCCAGGTCAGCACACAGAACCGGCTTTCTTCCCTGATTCCCCATTGCTCCCTATCATAGAAAAACCATGCTTCCTCCCTGGTCTGGAACCGCAAATGTTTCGGACCCTAAGGCAAACAGGTAGGGTCCAGGCATCCTACTTCCTAATGGGAGGCTAATGGCCTTCCACAGTAGTGCTAATGAGCCCTACAAACTTTCCTTGTGGACAGCGCTACAATTACAACACTTTCTCAATACTTTGCCTAATGCACAGGGATTTAATCGTCCCCTGACGTCCTTTGAAGCATACTGTTCCAAAGAGGGTTCCCTTCTACAGGCTCTATCCAAAACATACGCCCTCTTGAACTGTCCGGCTGAACAACCACACTTACCGTTCTTGAACAAATGGGAAAGTAAGCTGGGGCGTACATTTACATCTGCTCAGATACAACATGTCCTCAGATTTTCGTTGAAATCATCGGTTTGTACGAAAATTAAAGAGACCAACTATAAACTGTTAACAAGGTGGTACCTCACCCTGCAACTACTGACCAATGTTGGAGATGCCAGGGGGATGGAGGAACACGACTTCACATATTTTGGTCGTGCCCTAAATTGATCCACTTCTGGGAGACAGATAAACCACGCAAAAATTTACGGAATACAAGGTTCCTGGTGATCCAGCTTTTTCCTGCTACATGTCTCCTCCATCTGAGCCAAACTCTATAAAAACTCCATTCCAAATGAGATGGAAGATCTAGTACTCACTGCACAACACCAACAGGAAAAATACTCTAACACTTGGGGACTATGGAACCAGTTTGTCGTTTCCGCAGAGGGTACTGCCCTTCTTGGGACTTAATGTCACAGATAAGTTCTGGAGCCCGTTCACCATAGTTATCCTGAACCAACGCCATTTCACCCCCCCAGCCTTACCTTCCCCCCCTTCTCTCCTCTTACCTTTTCCATCCTTTTTTCCTTACCTTCTTTGATTATTGAAAATGAGAAAATAGTTTTGGGCGACAGCGGGTCTTGCTCCACAGCCCATTTTCCATCTTTAATAAAAACTGATAGACCAGGAGGTAAGCAGCCTTTTGAGCAGTGTGCCGAAAAATGTTTTCAAAGAAATTGAGCATGCCGATTTTATAACAAAAAAAGTCAACTTCACAATCTCAATCACGAAAAGGATTTTTTATAAAGTAAATGCTGTAAACTACTTTAGTAGTGAGAAATTAACATCCTCCACTCTCACGCCTCAGATCAACCCCAATTCATACACCTTCACACCTCAGATCACTGTATCACCTGCAAATCTGCCCCACCACTGTACCCCCCTGCTTAACTGCCCCACCACTGTAACCCCCTGCAAATCTGCCCCACCACCGTACCCCATGCTCTTCTGTCTCACTGCTGAACCATCTTCTCATCTGTCCTAACACTGAACTTATCTGCTCATCTGCCCCACCACTGTAACCCCCTTTCTCATCTGTCCCACCTCTCTAACCCCCTTTCTCATCTGCCCCACCACTGTAAACCCCTTTCTCATCTGCCCCACCACTGTACCTCCTGCACATCTGTCCCACCTCTGTTCCCCTGCTCATCTTCCCCACCTCTGTAACCCCCTTTCTCATCTGCCCCACCACTGTACCTCCCGCACATCTGTCCCACCTCTGTTCCCCCTGCTCATCTTCCCCACCTCTGTAACCCCCTTTCTCATCTGCCCCACCACTGTAACCCCCTTTCTCATCTGCCCCACCTCTGTAACCCCCTTTCTCATCTGCCCCACCACTGAAACCCCCTTTCTCATCTGCCCCACCTCTGTAACCCCCTTTCTCATCTGCCCCACCACTGTAACCCCCTTTCTCTTCTGCCCCATCACTGTACCTCCTGCACATCTGTCTCACCTCTGTTCCCCCTGCTCTTCTGCCCCACCGCTGTAACCCCCTGCTCATCTGTACCACTAATGTACCTCCTTTCTCCTCTGCCCCGTCACTGTACCCCCCTGTACATCTGCCCCACCTCTGTTCTCCCTGCTCTTCTGCCCAACCACTGTAACCCCCTGCTCATCTGTCCACCAATGCACCTCCTTTCACATCTGCCCCACCGCTGTACCCCCCTGCTCTTCTGTCCTACCGCTAAACCCCCTTCTCATCTGCCTCAACACTGAACCCCTCCTGCTCATTTTCCCACCACTGTAACCCCCTTCTCATCTGGCCCAACACTAAACCCCTCCCCCACTCATCTGCCCCATCACTGTACCCCCCTGCTTTTCTGTCCCACTGCTGAACCCCCTTCGCATCCCTCCCACCACTGCACCTTCTGCACATCTGCACCACCACTGTACCCCCTTGCTCTTCTATCCCACCACTGTAACCCCCCTGCTCATCTACCCCATCAATGTACCATTTTTCTCATCTGCCCCACCACTGTACCTCTCTGCACATTTGCTCCACCGCCATATTCCCATGCTCTTCTGTCTACTACTGAATCACCTTCTCATCTGCCCTACCACTGTAACCCACTTTTTCATCTGCCTTACTAATGTACCTCCTGCACATCTGTTTCACCTCTGTACCCCCTGCTCTTCTGCCCCACCTATGTTCCCCCTGTTCTCCTGCCCCACCACTGTAACCTCCTGCTCATCTGTCCCACCAATACACCTCCTTTCACATTTGCCCCACTGTTCTACCCCCCCTGCTTTTCTGTCCCACCACTGAACCTCCTTCTCATCTGCACCAAAACTGAACCCCCCCTGCATATCTGCCCCACGGCTGTACCCTCCTGTTCTTCTGTCCCACATCTAAACCCTTCCTGCTCATTTTTCCCACCACTGTACCCTCTTCTCATCTATGTGTGATATGCAGAGTGGTAAAAGGAAGCAGAGATGAGACACATCTACTTGTCCTGGCACACTCATCCTACTGATTCACCTCTCACATCCAGCCCACGTTCATGTATGTGATGTATGTGATGTATGGGATGTATGTGATGTCACATACGAGCATCTGTAATGGATGTGCAATGATGAGCTCAGGTCAGGGGTATTTTCTGAAAGCAGTGGGCTTGTGTGCAGGATCATAAGTTGGGCCCCCGCAGCTGAGGAAAAGTTTTTGCGCCGCAGCAAAAGTTGGGTGTGATTTTCATTGCGCTGAATATAAGGGGGGCCAGCCCGTCCATATGTACCACCTAATATCTCTATTTTGATGTGGAATATCTCTGAAATGATGTGAGATCTAACGTTAAAACCACTTGATCTTACTGGATCTAACGAATATCTATTAGCCTGAATGATTTTTGAGCCGAAAATTTGATAAGGGGGGGCCAGCCCCCCCCACATTAATCACTTAATCAGTCTCCAATTATGTGAGATCTAACGTTAAAAACACTTGATCATACCGGATCCAACAAATTGCTTCCAAAACAGCTAACTGTTTGGTCAATTTTTTGATAAGGGGGGGCTGATGACGAGTTAGCCCCCCCAGCAAATAACTGTTAATATCGCTTCTTCTGTGTGAGATCTAACGCAAACAACGGTTGATCTAACCTGATCTAACAAAGATCTAACAAACTGCATAAGATTTTTTCAAAAATTTTGATATGGGGGGGGCTAACCCGGCAGAGGTGCCTTTTTCAGGGTACAATATGAAGTGCAGTGCCAGTACAGTGGGAGGAGCTTTACATTAAGGAAACCCAAGCTGAGTTTAGGTTCTGTATGTAAGCTTTAATAACAAGGTGTAAAGTCAATGTGGTTTGACAACATATAACGCACAATATCTCCGCAACCAAAGCGGCACAAACGTTTATTTTTGCGACACAAACCAGCATAAACCCAGCACAAACAAATGGCGCGTTTGTTTTTAAAATTCAGGAACATGGGGTGCAATGTGGGCGGGGTTGCAGCAACTATAACGCACAATATCTCCGCAACCAAAGCGGCACAAACGTTTATTTTTGCGGCACAAACCAGCATAAACCCAGCACAAACAAATGGCGCGTTTGTTTTTAAAATTCAGGAACATGGGGTGCAATGTGGGCGGGGTTGCAGCAACTATAACGCACAATATCTCCGCAACCAAAGCGGCACAAACGTTTATTTTTGCGGCACAAACCAGCACAAACGCGGCACAAACGAATGGCACATTTGTTTTTAAAATTCAGGGACATGGGGTGCAAAGTGGGTGGGGTTGCAGCAACTATAACGCACAATATCTCCGCAACTAAAGCGGCACAAAGTTTTATTTTTGCGGCACAAACCAGCACAAATGCGGCACAAACGAATGGCACGTTTGTTTTTAAAATTCAGGAACATGGGATGTAAAATGGGCGGGGTTACAGCAACTATAACGCACAATATCTCCGCAACCAAAGCGGCACAAACGTTTATTTTTGCGGCACAAACCAGCACAAACGCGGCACAAACGAATGGCGTGTTTGTTTTTAAAATTCAGGAACATGGGGTGCAAAATGGGCGGGGTTACAGCAACTATAACGCACAATATCTCCGCAACCAAAGCAGCACAAATGTTTATTTTTGCGGCACAAACCAGCACAAACGCGGCACAAACGAATGGCGCGTTTGTTTTTAAAATTCAGGGACATGGGGTGCAAAATGGGCGGGGTTACAGCAACTATAACGCACAATATCTCCGCAACCAAAGCGGCACAAACGTTTATTTTTGCGGCACAAACCAGCACAAACGCGGCACAAACGAATGGCACGTTTGTTTTTAAAATTCAGGAACATGGGGTGCAAAATGGGCGGGGTTACAGCAACTATAACGCACAATATCTCCGCAACCAAAGCGGCACAAACTTTTATTTTTGCGGCACAAACCAGCACAAACGCGGCACAAACGAATGACATGTTTGTTTTTAAAATTCAGGAACATGGGGTGCAAAATGGGCGGGGTTACAGCAACTATAACGCACAATATCTCCGCAACCAAAGCGGCACAAACGTTTATTTTTGCGGCACAAACCAGCACAAACACGGCACAAACAAATGGCGTGTTTGTTTTTAAAATTCAGGAACATGGGGTGCAAAATGGGCGGGGTTACAGCAACTATAACGCACAATATCTCCGCAACCAAAGCGGCACAAACCTTTATTTTTGCGGCACAAACCAGCACAAACGCGGCACAAACGAATGGCGCATTTGTTTTTAAAATTCAGGAACATGGGGTGCAAAATGGGCGGGGTTACAGCAACTATAACGCACAATATCTCCGCAACCAAAGCGGCACAAACTTTTAGTTTTGCGGCACAAACCAGCACAAACGCGGCACAAACGAATGCCACGTTTGTTTTTAAAATTCAGGAACATGGGGTGCAAAATGGGCGGGGTTACAGCAACTATAACGCACAATATCTCCGCAACCAAAGCGGCACAAACGTTTATTTTTGCGGCACAAACCAGCACAAACGCGGCACAAACGAATGGCATGTTTGTTTTTAAAATTCAGGAACATGGGGTGCAAAATGGGTGGGGTTACAGCAACTATAACGCACAATATCTCCGCAACCAAAGCGGCACAAACTTTTATTTTTGCGGCACAAACCAGCACAAACGCGGCACAAACGAATGGCACGTTTGTTTTTAAAATTCAGGAACATGGGGTGCAAAATGGGCGGGGTTACAGCAACTATAACGCACAATATCTCCGCAACCAAAGCAGCACAAACTTTTATTTTTGCGGCACAAACCAGCACAAACGCGGCACAAACGAATGGCGCATTTGTTTTTAAAATTCAGGAACATGGGGTGCAAAATGGGCGGGGTTACAGCAACTATAACGCACAATATCTCCGCAACCAAAGCGGCACAAACTTTTAGTTTTGCGGCACAAACCAGCACAAACGCGGCACAAACGAATGCCACGTTTGTTTTTAAAATTCAGGAACATGGGGTGCAAAATGGGCGGGGTTACAGCAACTATAACGCACAATATCTCCGCAACCAAAGCGGCACAAACGTTTATTTTTGCGGCACAAACCAGCACAAACGCGGCACAAACGAATGGCATGTTTGTTTTTAAAATTCAGGAACATGGGGTGCAAAATGGGTGGGGTTACAGCAACTATAACGCACAATATCTCCGCAACCAAAGCGGCACAAACTTTTATTTTTGCGGCACAAACCAGCACAAGCGCGGCACAAACGAATGGCACGTTTGTTTTTAAAATTCAGGAACATGGGGTGCAAAATGGGCGGGGTTACAGCAACTATAACGCACAATATCTCTGCAACCAAAGCGGCACAAACGTTTATTTTTGCGGCACAAACCAGCACAAACGCGGCACAAACGAATTGCGCGTTTGTTTTTAAAATTCAGGAACATGGGGTGCAAAATGGGCGGGGTTACAGCAACTATAACGCACAATATCTCCGCAACCAAAGCGGCACAAACGTTTATTTTTGCAGCACAAACCAGCACAAACGCGGCACAAACGAATGGCGCGTTTGTTTTTAAAATTCAGGGACATGGGGTGCAAAGTGGGCGGGGCTTGCATTATATTGAATGTTTAATATCTCAGAAACCGAACCAGCACAAACGCTCATTTTTGCGGCACAAATCAGCACAAACGCGGCACAAACGAATGGTATATTTTTATTCAGGTTTTACAAACATGGGGTGCCAACTTCACACAGCTAAAAAAGTGTCCCTATAAATTTTTTTACAATGTTAGCAACTATGGAAAAGTCATCATAAGGCTTCATGTATACTTGAGTTTAGGAGCTTTTGGTGTTTTTTGCCAAAGCTCCTAAACTCAACTCCTAGGCTTTTAGCATTGTTTAGGAGCTGCTACCATTGGGGGAGGTTCAACCTCCCTCAACTGAATGTGAAAGAATTGCATTCACAATAGCAACGTTTTGACTGCTGGCTATGGAAACCGCAAAACGTGGCCAAACCGTGGCAAAATCATGGTGCATTTTTGCAGCATTTTCCCGCGGCACATCAGAGCCAAGTATACATGAAACCTAAGACAAAACTCAAATAATGTGGAATTTATTTATCTTTATAGATCTCCTGAGGATTATGGTTGATAAATATTTCTGTCCCAAGTAGAGGAGCTTCTCCAACCCAGTCTGCAGAAGGGCCACCATATTTCCTCTGACCATTACCCTGTACAAGATTAATATTACACCTTTCCATCCACTCCAGAAGGGAATGTTTATTGTACTTATTCAGAGAATTAATCCAAGCCTCGCTCTCAGCGTTCATCACATGGTTATCATTAGAGAATGATCTGCTCTCTCCATGGTATCAGATGCTGTACTGAGCTTTTTTTCATGCTCTGACCAGGAGAAGCCAACAAAATCCCCGGTCTCCTCCATGGGCCATAATCAGTGGGTAGAAGGCTAGCCCCTAGTCCCCACAGTCCCTAGTCCCCCAGTGGTTACCGTGACTTGGTAAAAAATCCCATAATTAAAAAGATAATATAATACAGCTTACCAATCCTTAGATGCGGTGGCTGCATTCGTTTTCCTTTTTTTTTTCCCCCTTTATTTTCACTTGGTTATTTGGCCAGTAACACTTCCTGTCTTAATCTGGCCATACATTATACAATTTTCTTATTCAACTTCCTTTAGATTTTACCTTCAACTATGTAGTGCAAGGGCCTGCATGATTGCATACAAATTGGAAGCGTTTAGGTGTGACCTCATATTATATGGTTTTGGTAAATCTCAAAGAAGATGTATGACCAGCCTTAGGGTGGCTCCATTCTGGATGGAGGAGCATCAGAGACACCCGTTGAATTAAAATCAATATAGAACATAGAATGTATAACTTCTTATGCCGCGTGCACACGGTCGGACTTTTCGTCTACAAAAGTCCAACGGACGCCGACGGACTAAAGCTGGCTGGTAATCCGATCGTGTGTGGGCTTCTCCGGACTTTCAGCAGACTTTTTCAGCCTCAAATCCGACGGACTTTAGATTTGAAACATGCTTCAAATCTTTACGTCGTAACTACGACGGACCCCGAAATCCGCTCGTCTGTGTGCTAGTCCGACGGACAAAAACCCATGCTAGGGCAGCTATTGGCTACTGGCTATGAACTTCCTTATTTTAGTCCGGTGTACGTCATCACGTACGAATCCGTCGGACTTTTGTGTGGTCGTGTGTAGGCAAGTCCGTTCGTTAGAAAGTCTGCTGCAAGTCTGCCGAAAGTCCGCCGGAAGTCTGTCGGACAGGCTGTCGGACTTTTGTAGACGAAAAGTCCGACCGTGTGTACGCGGCATTATAGCAAAACCCACAATAAACATCTAAGGTGCACGTTCCTAATCTACATGTAGATGTTCATAAACTATCTTCTGGAATACACCTGGACTTAGAAGGAGATGAAGCCTCTGAATAAATAACATAAATATTACCACCATAACTAATTGTAGTCACACACAAACATGACATACCTGGTGTAACAATTTAAAAAAAAGACATTTTAAACATCCTCATGTTTGAAGTAGATCATCAGCACAAAGCATGTGGGGAGGTGCGGCGTGGTAAACGCTCCGAGTCCAGTTGCAGAGAACAGAACTTGTATTATTGTCAAAGTTCAATAATTCACAAGCCCGAGAGGAAGGAGCCCGACCAGTAACACTCACAGAATGTAAGTGATATGTAGCAGTGCAGGTCTCAGATGTGCCGACAGCGTCTGTCTTGAGGGGGCAGAATGTGACCTGGCCGGTCCGTACCCAAATGAGGAGGTCTCCAGGAAGGTTGGCGTGTCCCAATCCTTTCCCTACTCGTCTAGAACCTCTCCCTACCGCTAATCACTGTCCCTACACTACCCACATGCAAAATGCGTGCCGAGCCTGGGAGCCAGGGCCTCTGCCTGACCCAAGATGGCTGCTGGAGTCACATGGGGTGACAGCATCCAATCGAATTGCTTAATTTATACCCAGTGAGGCGCTAAGTCAGAAACGTGTAAAAAATAAATGACTAATGCCAGTAAATTAATTAATAAATATATATACAGTGGGGACGGAAAGTATTCAGACCCCGTTAAATGTTTCACTCTTTGTTATATTGCAGCCATTTGCTAAAATCTTTTAAGTTCATTTTTTCCTCATTAATGTACACACAGCACCCCATATTGTACACACAGCCCCCCATATTGTACACACAGCACCCCATATTGTACACACAGCACCCCATATTGACAGTTTTTCTTTTTTAATAAATCTGCAAAAATGTCAACAATTCTGTGTTTTTCTGTCAATATGGGGTGCTGTGTGTACAATATGGGGGGCTGTGTGTACAATATGGGGGGCTGTGTGTACAATATGGGGTGCTGTGTGTACAATATGGGGGCGCTGTGTGTACAATATGGGGGTGCTGTGTGTACAATATGGGGTGCTGTGTGTACAATATGGGGGGCTGTGTGTACAATATGGGGTGCTGTGTGTACAATATGGGGGGCTGTGTGTACAATATGGGGTGCTGTGTGTACAATATGGGGGGCTGTGTGTACAATATGGGGTGCTGTGTGTACAATATGGGGTGCTGTGTGTACAATATGGGGTGCTGTGTGTACATTAATGAGGAAAAAAAATGAACTTAAATGATTTTAGCAAATGGCTGCAATATAACAAAGAGTGAAAAATGTAAGGGGGTCTGAATACTTTCCGTCCCCACTGTATGTTCAAAATCTCAGTCCTGTGAAGACTGAGGGAGTTGCATCACAACTCCCAGATGCAACTCCTTCAGTCTTTCCAGCAACTAAATTTTGAACACATATCCATACGGCTGTCATCTGTGATCGGCAATACCGTTGATTCCTGGTGCTTAGTACATTCAGTTGGAAAGTTCTCATTTAGGCATTTTAATCATTGAATTGCTTTACACCATGAATCCTCGATTAGGAGACTAAGGATCTACCTAGATTATGAGGCTGGGCGGTTGTTCTTTTATGCGCTGTGGGACCTGATCCGTCATAGCCCGGAAGGGGCCTTCATTTGTAATCGGCAATACCGGTGATTCCTGGTGCTTAGTACATTCAGATGGACGTTCTCTTTCAGGCATTTTAATAATGACATTGATTTATATAATTCAATTTAATCTAATGCAGCCTTTCTCAACCTTTTCAACACAGAGGAACCCATCGAAATAACTTTTCAATCTCAGAGAACCCCCGCTAAAACTTACTATATCTACCACTCATGATACATTAGTGTGATGGTCAGTGGGAAGAATGCTCCTTACACTGGTGGTCATTGGGAAGACTTTCCCCCCTTACAGATAGCTAAAAAAGATCAACGGAGTCAGTGGGAACTGAGAGGAAGAAATTGCTCATTGCTCAAGGAACACCTAGAAACTTCTGGAGGAACCCTAGGATTCCATGGTTGAGGCACCCTAGCATGGATGAACACCTTAGCAGTCAGCTTCTTGG
The DNA here is from genome assembly GCF_042186555.1 of Aquarana catesbeiana. Lineage (NCBI taxonomy): Eukaryota > Metazoa > Chordata > Amphibia > Anura > Ranidae > Aquarana > Aquarana catesbeiana. Next base: position 239,790,991 of record NC_133335.1, read on the forward strand.
CCATCTCCAGTGGGGTTTTTAAAGTAGACAGGACATGCCTTCTCATTGCACCCCTCTGGGAAATAAATTTTGAAGATTCACAATGAAATTGTGGGCATTTATTTGAAGCCTGATCCTTGCATTACCCTATTGTCCGTTCCCTTGGTTTTTTGTTCTAGAAGGAGCCATTGTGCCATATCATTAGTGGTGGCCCCCACAACTATAACAAGACATTGGAGTTCAGAATATACCTCTACTGTGGTGGATTGGGTGTCTGAAATGACTAAGATTGAATCTTTTTGAGAAAATGATCTCTCAGGAAGGTAATAGACTTGAGAGATGTCAAATTGCACAATTCCATTGCAGTGGCGGATGGTGCTCAAAATTTTTGGGGGGCTCAAACAAACCGAAAAGTTCTGAAAAATACTGAAAAAAAATCCATCAATTAGCCTCACTGTGCCCATCAAATGCAGCCACTGTGCCCATCAAATGCAGCCACTGTGCCCATCAAATGCAGCCACTGTGCCCTCTCCCCTAGGAGAGCCTGTCCTTTGTATTTACTTAATTTAAGTAAAAGGGCTGTAACAGGCTTGGCCAAGACAAAAAGTGCTGCGCTGTCTGGCAGTGTTGCCTGGTTCACAAGACTTGTGTGCACACTCGTCTACCTCCAAAAATGGAAGAGGATCCATTCCCTTCTGTCTAGGGCAGGGGTGTCCAAACTTTTTTCAAAGAGGGCCAGATTTGATGAAGTGAACATGCGTGAGGGCCGACCGTTATTTTTTGAACCATTAAAATCCGGGCTAATGCCCCGTACACACGGTCGGACATTGATCGGACATTCCGACAACATGTGCCAGAAGATTTTTATCCTTTTATATCACATTTTATTGTATTGAATGTTTGCTAATATATTGTATTTCTTTCCTCATTCCCTAATTACCATGATTGTAATATGCTGTGAATGTCCCCTTTCTCCTCATGCATGCTTGAATTTTCTGGGGGTTTTTTTGTCCTTCATACATATTTGCCTTCACTTACCTCCCCAGCATGTTCTCCTGGCCCTATATTCACCTCATGTAGTCACTTGATAATGTATTTTATCAGCTCCATAGTAGTGCTTTACCCCAAACACCCCTAAAATGTTTAGAAATGTGATTTGTGCTTTCAATTCAGGCAGAGTGCCAGAGACTTTTTTTGTAGTGTCCCCAAATCATTTTGAACTCTCCCTCCCCCCAACTGCTAAGTCAGCTGATCCCAATTCTCTATCTATCCTCAATCCTCTACCTGCTGACTTTGCCAAAAGCATACACACTATACCCACCTCTTTTGTGGTCAGATTTATGGATGAATTCCCCAAAGCATGTAGTGCAAGGGCCTGCCGGTATACTTTCAAATGGTACTGTTTAAAGTTTTTGGATACTATTATTATCTTGATAGGTAATAGCAGAATGTCCAAATGTGCTCAAATGTGTACAGTGTGTATTTATATCTTTGTATTATGACACTTCTTACCTGTCCAGTGGGCTGCCAATAGTGTAACTAAGGAGGGGCTGTTCCAAGTAATACCCATTATTTAGGCATTCATCTCTCAATTAAGTGGAGAGGGTTACCTGTCCAAGTTTCCCCGCCCTATAATGTTAGAAATGGCCCATGAGAGGGGGGGGGATATGATAGGTGTACCTTATACTTTGGTGTTGTAAAATTCACCTTAATAAATGTTATCTGGATGTTGGCCAAGAATGTTTGTGTCTAATCTGCTTTCCATGTTTATGTGCAAAAATACTAATTTTTTTTGTTTTCCTCAACAGTTTCCTTCTACGCCACAGGAATGGCAGACTGTGGCCTCCCACTTTGCCCAGTGGTGGGACTTTCCTAACTGCGGAGGGGCAATTGATGGGAAACACGTCCACATCGTCCCACCACCCAACTCGGGGTCGTACTATTATAATTACAAGGGGTTCAATAGTATTGTGATGTTGGCGGTGGTGTCGGCTAATTACGAGTTCCTGTATGTGGACGTGGGGAAGAATGGCCGGATGTCCGATGGTGGAGTCATCGCCCAGACGGAGTTTTACAGGCGTCTCCAGAATGGCAGCTTGGACTTGCCACCTCCAGAAGAGAATGTGGAAGGACTCCCATTCGTCTTCGTTGCGGATGAAGCATTTGCGCTGGGGGACCATCTTATGCGGCCATTCCCAATGAGGACCCTCACCCCGGAACAGAGGGTTTTTAATTACTGGCTGGCCAGAGCCAGAAGAGTGGTGGAGAACACATTTGGAATCATGGCCAGCCGGTTCTGCCTATTTCTTACACCCATCCATATGGCGGAGTATAAACTGAATCATATAATCCTGGCGTGCTGTGTTCTACATAACTTTTTACATCAACATTCTGCCAACTATGCTAGCTCAGTTGGGCCTGAGGCCGGAATGATAAATGAAACAACCCTGACGGCGCTTGAAAGTGGCCGTCCTGGCTTGCCCTCCCTGAGTGCCCATGATGTCCGGTTAAGATACCTTGAGTTCTTTGCGGGTAGGGGGGCCATCAATATGCCAGATAATTTGTGAAACCTTGATCCAATAAAAAAAAACGCAAATCTTTGGTGACATTTACTGCTTGTGTTTGTTTTAGCTGACCCTGACAGAAATGTGGTGAGTCCAGAAAATGGCGTGATTGTGTAACCTTATACAAATCACTGTTGGGTGTTATTTACTAAAGGCAAAGACACTTTGCACTACAAGTGCACCTGGAACTGCACTGAAACTGCACTTGTAGTGCAAAGAGGATTTGCCCTTAGGAAATAACCCCCATTGTCACAGAAAACAGCAATTACATCACCACAAAAGTGTTGTAGCGTTGAGACAATAATCCACACATTCTTGATTAACAATCTTTTTAATACCTGCACAACCACATGTGCATTTAGAAAAGGTTTTTAAAACAAACCAACATGTTTGTTGTATAACAATTTTTGGGGTGGCATTATCAAAAATCGAAATGTCCATTTAAGATAAAACAGGCATGTGTAAAACCAACAAGAAAGACACAAATCTTGAACTTACAAAGTTCACATTTGGTAGAACTTGAAGGCAATATCAGACATGAGTATTTAGGAACTGTGTTTGATATTGCGTTCAGATGGGGTGAAGTCACCCCAGGAAAAGCAAAATTTGGATGATGCACACAGTGTGTCAACATGTGCTACCTGCCATCACGGGGGATCAAGGGACGTGTTTTGGGGGAGAAACCCCTTCCTCTCAGCTACTTTATTATTGAGGAAGGGGTTGCACCCCCAAAACGCCTACATTGATCTCCCGTGATGGCAGATAGCACATGTTGACACACTGTGTGCATCCTCCAAATTTTGCTTTTCTAAAAATCGCTAAAACATTTTGAACTTTGTAGCACACAAAAAAAGAAAGTGATTTGGAGGAGTTTTAAACTCGCCCCAAAACATCAATGATGTTCTTATTTTTTTGAATAACATCATTGATGTTTTTCTGGTGGTTTTCCAAAGCTAAATTACACCCCATGATCTCCCCGATCAGGATCTGGGCACTTTCTGATTTGAAAGGATCTGGATCCACAACATCACGATCACCTAAAAAGAGAGAAACCAAACAAAAACAGGTATCAAAAATATGCCGGCATCCATCTCTTACCTGAGCCTGTGGTCGCAGACACTCACCTGTTGTGGTGACTAGTTCCACCACATCTTCTTTCTCCTGCTCTTCTTGTGTTGGGGGTATTTCCCCTTCTTCCAGAGGTGGGTGGTCTCTGGTCTCCTCGGATGAGAGGTGTCCCCCGAGTCTTTTCTCCCCTATGTAAAACAAAAATGCTATACTTAGCACAAAGATATTTGATGGCAGAACTATAAATATGAAACATTGCTTGGAAGTGGGGTACAATTGTCTATTTTGGCAGAGTTCCAAAATGTAGCATTTTCAGTGTCCTTGCTTTGTCAAGCTGCAATACTTTACCTGTTTGGTACAAGCTTCACAGATGGAGACCCCCCTATAGTATACACTGGAGCACCTGTGTGGCCCCCCCTAATAAAAAGGGTGTTCTGGTGTCCCACACTAGTGCTCCAGTGTCCAGATGTGAAAACAGCTGCTCAGTGTCCTCTCCTTACACAGAATCTAGTTTGCATTTCATGCATATGGCCAAAACAATGGTGTTTTATAGGCCGAAAGAAAAATGTTTTATATTAACGAATAATGTACCCATGAACATGAAAGTTGACATTTTAGAATGTACACTTTTAAGAAAAGCACATGGAGCAGCACGAACGTAATAAACATAAAGAATAGGAACACAGCACAACTACTTACTTTTTTGCAGCACTCTCCGGATCTTTCTGTACTGCTCATGTTCTTGTAATTTGAGGTCCGACCACCGCTTCCTGAGCTGATCTTTCGATCGTCGTACCCCGAAATTCTGGTGCAGACTCCTGACCACTTTCGCCATGATCTTGGCCTTTCTGACATTTGGGTTGGGGTAAGGTCCATGCTTTCCATCATAGTCGGCCTTCTTCAGGATGTCGACCATCTCCAACATCTCACCAAAGGACATATTTGAGGCCTTAAATCTCCTTCTGGATCGGGACATCTCCGAATCCGGGCTTTCCTCCTCCTCCTTCCTGTAATTAGCACGCACCTGCTGTGTCTCCGCCATGTGCTCTTCCCCCACTGCGCAGAACGAAAAGGGGCCGGGAATAGACTAGAAAGAACGTCAGGGGCGGGCGTAGTTACACGCATGCGCAGTGTGTATAAAGCATAACACGCGTGCGTATTACGTATGATCTGTGAGCGGAGGAAGGAGCACCGATCGTAATAACGAAGGTAAGAGCCAAACTTGGGCCTATACTGCTTCTAGATTGAGGCCTATATTGTAACAAGATTAGGAGAGTTTTGGCTGACATTAGGGTTTGTCTTGTGTTGTGTCTTGCTGTGAAAATGGATATCTTGAATGATACCGACTTCATGGCAATCTTCATTGACATGTTCAGGGAGCTGCCTTGTCTGTGGGAGATCAACCACCCACATTACAGGAACCAAACAAAGAGGAAGGCAGCGCTGGATCAATTGTTGGAAATTGTGAAGCAGGTGATCCCCACGGCAGACATCACATATTTGAAGATCCTAATTGGTGGCCTGAGGAGCACATATCTAAGGGAGCGCCAGAAAGTCCAGGATTCCCAGAGATCCGGAGCAGCAAATGACATTTATCTCCCCAGGCTGTGGTACTATGACAGGCTGCATTTTCTGGCAGGCCAGACTGAACCCAGGTCATCCCTCTCCAGTCTTCCTTCCACGCTTCCTTCCCCCCCCAGCTGAGGCTTCTGACGCCCAACCTGGGCCTTCCAGGCAGCAACATGTGGAGGAGCCCAGATTGAGCCAGGTATAGCATTCTTCTAAATATTTCTGGTTGTCCAATCAATGATGTTAACTAGATGTTAGTTGGGAGTACTAATTTATGATTGTGATTGATGATGCAAAACATCCAACAACCATGTCCCTTTTTCATACACAGGGAAGTCTCAGCCAGGAGGTGGCCAAGCAGGCTGCCTGATATGCAAAGAGAAAGTGGCAGGAAAAGGAGTACCCTAGAGGAGGCTGCCATAGGCCTCTTTTGGAAGGCTACAGAGGCCCTGGGAGCACCACACACTGTGGAGGAGGACTTTGCTGGCATAATTGCCTGTAAAATGCAGCGGATGGAGAAGGGCCAACAACTCATGTGTGAGTCATTAATGTTGGAAGCTCTCAATAAGGGGTTGAGGGCCCAAATAACATCTGCTACCCACATTTGTGACCTCAGACATGGTCCTCCTCCTCCAGGTCCTACTCCTCCTCCTCCTCCTCCTCCAGGTCCTACTAGTCCTCCTCCTCCTCCAGGTCATACTCCTCCTCCTGCCACATCTCCAACAGCAGAGCCACAGCCTGGAAGGAAGACTAGAAAGTGATGACCCTGGATCCAGTCTGGTCTGGCAAAAGATGCAGCCTCTTGTGGTACCACAGCCTGGGGACACAGATGTCATCTGCTGCTTTCCGGATCTCTGGGACTTCTGGACCAGACTGCACTCCCTTACATATGGACTCCTCAGGCCACCAACTTTGATGTTCAAGAATTGATGTCTGCCCTGGGGGTCCCAGGCTTCGCTAATTTATGCTGTTTATCCAGCGTTGCATTACTCTTTGTTTGGTTCTGAGCCCTTAATAAAGGATTTTTGGTTTCAATTATACTTGCCTATGTGTGTTTTCCGTAAAAAAAGACAGTTTGTTGGTGAGGATTCAGGTACATTTCAAATATACAATGTGAAATTAACAAGGGACACCAACACCAAACAATCTCCTTGAACTTCAATAATAAAAGATAATAATGGTGTTGTGGTAACTTGACACACAAAACACACACAAAAATATTCTGGAGTAAAACTAAAAATAAAATAAAACAAAGATCAGCCTTGGAAAAAATACAAACCTAAAATTAAAAAAAATCTGCCTTTAAAAAAAAAAAAAAATATACCGTATTTATCGGCGTATAACACGCACCGGCGTATAACACGCACCTCAATTTAGGAGGGAATTTTAAGGAAAAAAAATTTTAGGAGGGAAGTTGAAGGGAAAAAAACTTACATTTAAATGCTCATCATTGCAGCCTTCTCAGTGCAGCCTTGCCCCAGTCCAGCCTTGCCCAGTGCAGCCTTGTCAGTGCAGCCTTGCCAGTACAGCCATGTCAGTGCAGCCTTGCCAGTGCAGCCTTGCCAGTGCAGCCATGTCAGTGCAGCCTTGCTAGTGCAGCCATGTCAGTGCAGCCATGTCAGTGCAGCCTTGCTAGTGCAGCCATGTCAGTGCAGCCTTGCTAGTGCAGCCATGTCAGTGCAGCCATGTCAGTGCAGCCAAGTCAGTGCAGCCTTGCTAGTGCAGCCATGTCAGTGCAGCCATGTCAGTGCAGCCATGTCAGTGCAGCCTTCCCCAGTGTCCAGTCCAGCCTTGCCCCAGTCCAGCCTTGCCCCAGTCCAGCCTTGCCCCAGTCCAGCCTTGCTGAAGCCTGTGAGCTTCAAAATCGCCGACCGCGATTTGAAAATGGCGCCGCCGGCGCCGAAATACACAGAGCCGGTCCTTGGCTCTTCTCGGCGGCTCTCGTTTACTTTCGGTTCCACTCGGACGGTGAGCGGAGCTATCCGAAACTAGCCGAGTATACTCGGCTAGGTTCGGGCGGCGCTCGAGTGAAACCGAAAGCCGCCGAGAAGAGCCGAGGACCGGCACTGTGTATTTCGGCGCCGGCGGCGCCATTTTCAAATCGCGGTCAGCGATTTTTTAATTCTGACAGGTCAGGATCGCAGGGGATCGGCGTATAACACGCACCCGCGATTTTCCCCTGATTTTAAGGGGAAAAAAGTGCGTGTTATACGCCGATAAATACGGTACATATATTTTTGTCAGATGTGACAAATCAAAATATATTAAGGGAATCCCGATAAATAATAAAGAAAGAAGTTTGTGAGAAGTCTGTGTGAATATGAGCAGCAAAACGACTTCATTCTTCTCACATTATAAAGAAGAAGAGAGTGCGCTGTATTAAACCATTTTTAACATTGCACCGTGACGAAAGTGCTGTATCCATTGCGAACGCTAAGTTTACCAGACCGAGCTGTTCCGTCTCGGAATTTCTATTGAGCATGCGTGGCACTTTGTGCGTCAGAACAGGCCACACACAGTCGGAATTGACGCGATCGGATTTTGTTGTCGGAAAATTTTATAGCCTGCTCTCAAACTTTGTGTGTCAGAAAATCCGATGGAAAATGTCCGATGGAGCCCCACACACGGTCGGAATGTCCGACAACACGCTCCGATCGGACATTTTGTGTGCACGGGGCATTAGTGTTTTCGTCCGAGCACTAATACACTGCCCAACAAGAATTCTCTTGCCTTTGTGGCTTTGTGTGGTGAAGAGATGAACTCGGGCGTGTTATTTGGACATACCGTATTTATCGGCGTATAACACGCACCTTCACTTTAGGAGGGAGGTTTCACGAAAAAACGTATATTTTAAATAATGAACTGTGAAGCAAAATAAGGGTCAGTGCCCATCAATACAGCCTAATCAGTGCCCATCTGCAGACTCACCATTGCATGAATGCAGCCTCTCCATTGCCATGCATGCAGCCTCACCATTGCCATGAATGCAGCCTCACCAATGCCATGAATGCAGGAAGGGGGTAAATCCTTCCGGGGCTGAAGTGGTTAAAGAGCCATTTAAAAAAAAAAAAAATTTTAAATTACACTTTTTTTTATTGCATTGAAGTGTAAATATGAGATGTGAGGTCTTTTTGACCCCCCAGATCTCATATTTAAGAGGACCTGTTATGCTTTTTTTCTATTTCAAGGGATGTTTACATTCCTTGTAATAGGAATAAAAGTGACAATTTATTTATTTTTAAAAAACAGTGTAAAAATAAAAAATAAAATGTAAAATAAATAAGAAAAAAACGTTTTTTTTTAATGCGCCCTGTCCCGCTGAGCTCGCGTGCAGAAGCGAACGCATACGTGAGTAGCGCCCGCATATGAAAACGGTGCAACCTGTAGAATTTTTTAAACGTTGGCTATGGAAATTTTTAAGGGTAAAAGTTTGTCGCCATTCCCCGAGTGAGCGCAATTTTGAAGCGTGACATAGGGGGTATCAATTTACTCGGCGTAACATTATCTTTCACAATATAAAAAAAAAAAAACTGGGCTAACTTTACTGTTGTCTTATTTTTTAATTCAAAAAAGTGTATTTTTTCCAAAAAAAGTGCGCTTGTAAGACCGCTGCGCAAATACGGTGTGACAGAAAGTATTGCAACGACCGCCGTTTTATTCTCTAGGGTGTTAAAAAAATATATATATAATGTTTGGGGGTTCTAAGTAATTTTCTAGCAAAAAAAAATGTTTTTAACTTGTAAACAGCGGATATCAAAAAGAGGCTCGGTCCTTAAGTGATTAAATAAAAAGATGTAATTGTAAAAATAGGCGTGTGACAACTTTATCTTTCTGAGCAGTAGCCCACACGCTTAGTGGGAGTTGGCTTATATTGGAAATGTACACAGCTTTCGTCTTATACTTGCTGGTCAGAAATGAATTTGGCTGCAGCGAGAGACTCCCTGACATGTTCGGTCTGCCAGGATATCTTCAAGTATCCCGTGACATTGCCATGTGGACACAATTTCTGCCAGGACTGTATCATAAAGACATGGGACAATCAGGAGGAAAGAGAATATTCCTGCCCGGAATGCATGCAGAGGTACAGAAACCGCCTGGGGCTAAAAAAAAACATAAGACTAAAAGACTTAGTGGAGATTTACCTAGCTGAAGCAAAGAAATTTGGGATCTTGTGTATTTACTGCGTTGACACCCCTACACCGGCTGTGAAGTCCTGTCTGAAATGTGAATCTTCTTTCTGCGATAAACACCTAAAAGTCCACAGCAAGTCACCGGAGCACGTCCTGACCAAACCCACCTCTGACTGGCAGAACAGAGAATGCCCCGTCCACAACCAGACCCTGGAGTATTACTGTGTGGAGGACTCATCTTGTATCTGTACGTTCTGCACGCAACAAAAAAAGCACCGAGGGCATACCATACACACCTTGTCTGAGGCAAGTACAAAAAAGAAAGCCGAAGGTAGACTCCTTTTAGCGAAGTTGACCAACCAGAGAGAAGAGACGGAGAAAACAATCCGGAGTTTGAAAAAACATAAGGATAAGCTACAAGAGAAAGCCGTCGGTATAGCGGACAGGGTGGTTTCTCAGTTCAGAGCATCCCGGAGGCAGATAGAAGACCTCGAGCGCAGAGTCCCGGCTGAGATCACCACCAAAAAGGAGCAGATTTTAAGTTCAGTCTCTAATCGGGTCCATCAGCTGGAAATAAAGCAAGAAAAGTTATCTAAAAAGATCTGTCACATTAAAGAACTGCGCTCCATAACTGATCCGCTAACAGTGATATGGGAATCGGACCGAGGTGGCTTTTGCGGTGATGATGAGGTTGGAGAAAATGAACATAGAGCAGGAGATGATGAAGAACACATCCATGGTGCTGATGATCTGGATGAGATTCTGATCTCCCTTAATATACGGAAAGAATTATCTGATATTGTAAGCAATGCTATGAAACATCTCTCAGTGGCAGAAGGTTCAGATGTATATCTAGATGACAGCAGTGCCGCTGATAATGTAGAAGTATCTGTTGATCTAAAGGTCGCCTATGGAGTAAAACACAATGAAACTTATGAACAGACATCGGAAACATTCGAATCTAACCAGGTTTTAAGTAGCACTTCTTTTGACAGAGGAAGACATTACTGGGAAGTAGATATCATGGGCAGTAACAACTTTAGAATTGGAATGTGCTATGCCAGCATAGACCGGAAGGGGTGGTCATCTGTAATCGGTAATACTGGTGATTCCTGGTGCTTAGTACATTCAGATGGAAAGTTCTCATTGAGGCATCTTAATAATGACATTGATTTAGATCATGAGTCTTTTATTAACAGATTAGGGATCTACCTAGATTATGAGGCTGGGCGGTTGTCCTTTTATGAGATGTGTGACCCGGTCAGGCATTTGCACACCTTCACTACCGTCTTCACTGAGCCCCTCCATGCTGTGTTTCGAGTTGGCTTAGATGTCTGGGCAAGAATTAGAACTTAAAATAGAATATGAAGAAATAATAATTAAAATGTTAGGCGATTGGATTTTATTATGGTGGGGGTGGGAGGGTTTAATCAAAAGAGTTTTTATTAGTATTACATGCCCCTATGTTGTATGTATTGGGGGGGTTTACCAAAACTGGAGCACTCAGATTCTGGTGCAGCTCTGCATGGTGGCCAATCAGCTTCTAACTTCAGCTTGTTCAATTAAGCTTTGACAATAAAACCTGGAAGTTTATTGGTTTCTATGTAGAGCTGCACCAGATCTGGCATGGTCCAGTTTTAGTAAATCTCCTCCCTTTGAGTCAAATGTAGATCAAGGGTCATACACAGGGGCGTTGCTAGGTCTACAAAAGATCTGGGGCTAGAACCCATAGCAGCGTAGTAAAGAAAGTCACACGCTTGGGCCGGCATACACATGTATATACAGCAATATAGGTGTGTGTGTGTGTATATATCCCCAGAGAGCCCCCCACTTAAATCAGGGTCCCCAGAGAACCCCCCCTTACATCAGGGTCCACAGAGAACACCCCCTTACATAAGGGTCCCCAGAGAACCCCCCCTTACATCAGGGTCCCCAGAGAACCCCCCCTTACATCAGGGTCCCAAGAGAGCCTCCCCCTTGCATCAGGGTCCCCAGAGAGCCCCCCACTTACATCAGGGCTCCCAGAGAGCCCCCCTTACATTAGGGTCCCCAGAGAGCCTCCCCCTTAAATCAGGGTCCCCAGAGAGCCCCCCACTTACATCAGGGCTCCCAGAGAGCCCCCCTTACATTAGGGTCCCCAGAGAGCCTCCCCTTTAAATCAGGGTCCCCAGAGAGCCTCCCCCTTAAATCAGGGTCCCCAGAGAGCCTCCCCCTTAAAATCAGGGTCCCCAGAGAGCCTCCCCCTTGCATCAGGGTCCCCAGAGAGCATCCCCCTTACATCAGGGTCCCCAGAGAGCCCCCCCACATAAATCAGGGTCCCCAGAGAGCCTCGCCTCCCCTTGGGGACCCCTGCAGAGACTCGGGGCTATGGGCTCCAGATTCGGGGCTATAACCCCAAAAGCCACCCCCTAGCGACGCCACTGGTCATAGATAGGACAAGGTTTCTGCAATATGGAATACAGAGAAGGAATGTATTGCATAGACAATTTTCAAAGTTATCAAATTGCTGAAGATGAATGAAATGGGATACCTAATCAAAGACTGTTTGCAGGAACAAATGCAAAATAATATAGCAAAGCCCATATGAGTGTAATCAGTTGAGAAACTATGAAAACCAAAAAGTGTTGTGTGCTGTCCAAAAATAGAGAGATATTAGGAACTTCGTCGTTCCCTTTGATATAACCGATCACCAAGTTTATAGCACTAAAACCTGAGTAGGTCAGACCTGAGCACACAATGGACAGCAAGTAGAGGGTTCTACCTGCAACATACTGTTTTATTAATCTGTTTAATTAATAGCATTTTATTAATCTCTTCTTTCCATTGTTGTAAGGCTGGCACCCCAGCTTGGGTCCACACCTTAGCTATCAGCCTCTTGGCTTCTTTTTGGTATTTTAACCACTTACTTCCCGCCCAGCCTATAGTCAATTGAAGACTGGGCAGGATATTTGTCATTCCGGGTGGACGTCATATGATATCCTCCCGGAACGCGCATTGCGCGAAAGCCATGGGGCCTCGCTGTGGCACGATCTGTCACCGGCTGTGTCCATCAGAAAAAGCCATTGACTGATCAGTGTACCGGCTTGCTGTTGGTACCATGTGATCACTGTAACCAATCAGATCACAATGACAATTGGTAAACAATGGACGTCTTCCTTTCATACCATCCATTGTGTTCAACTGTGTTGCTGGCTGCGATTGGTCACAGTAATCACATGGTACAGACAGGGCCCAATCAGAGCCCATCTGTACCATATGATTAGCTGTGACCAATCACAGCTAATCACAACAATACACACTGAATGAATCAGTTTCATTCTGTAAAATGCTTGGTTATAGCAATATAATTCACTGGTATAAACAATCATAATGTGTAAAAAAATTTTTTAAAAAATACTGATCACTTCCTCAGAGTAGTACAGTGTTACTAATGTAACACTGTATTGCTCTGGTCACTGTGTGTTTAAAAAAATCATTTAAAAAATTTACCAAAAAAGAAAGAAAAATGTTAAAAAATTTAGGAAAAAAATATTATTATTATGTTTTAATTTTTTTACATACTGTCCCTATATAACAAACAAAGTAAAACTTGTTTTGTTTTTTTTCAACATTTTTGTCTTTTTTCATTTATTTAGCAAAAAATAAAAACCCCAGTGGTGATTAAATACCACCAAAAGAAAGCTCTATTTGTGTGAAAAAATTGATAGAAATGTCATATGAGTACAATGTTACATGACCGCGCAAGTGGCATTCAAAGTGTGACAGCGCTGAAAGCTGAAAATTGGCCTGGGCAGGAAGGGGGTGAAAGTGCCCGGTATTGAAGGGGTTAAAGTAGATCTAAAAACCTAACTGGAACATGCTCTGTTAATAAACTCTCTTAGCACAAATTTCTAAAAATTTACAATGAAATCACGGACATTAATATGAAGTCAATTCTCACATTACCTTATGGTTCATTCTCCTGGTTTCTTAAGAAGGAGCTATTGGGCCATTTTCTAGTGGTGGCCACCACAAATATAGCAAGACCCTGGAGATCAGAACATACCCCTACTGTTGTGGAGTGGGTGTGTGAAATTAATGAAATTTAACCTTCTGAGAAAAATTTCCCTCAGAAAGAGAATAGGCTTGAGCTTTATCTTCTTGCATGGTTCCAGTAGGAATACTTTAAGTCTTCTCTAGAGTCCTCCATCTTCCAAGGGCACTTAGGAGCCTGATTGGTGGTATGCCGGCCTGCTGGGAGTAGCCTGGTGAAGTGTCACGCTCTCCTTCTCTGATTTTCCTTCCTTTCTTTCTTTTATTCTCTTTTCTAATTGGTTCTTCTTTTTCTTTGTTTGTTTGCTTCCTTATCGTTTCTTTCTTTCTCCTCTTCTCTGAAATCCTTGTGGAGGAATCAGCTGCATCCATGGCACTAAAACATCTATGTTCATGAAGTACCATGGTTCTTCTTGTTGAATGATATCCATGAATCCTCTGATAACTAAAATATATTCTGGTGTATTTTCTAATGCCACATTTTTTTTGTGACACATATTATAATGTTGTGATAAATGGGACTTTGATCCCAATCCAAGCTGTATGTAATGCTCATATATAACATATTGATGTGAAATTGTATTTTCTGTGAATGTGCTATTTTATGCCTTCCATGCTGCTTTCTGTATTAGAATTTGTCAACTTAATAAATAAAGATTATACCTAAATGAAACAGTGGAGGCTGGTGCTCAAAATTTTTGGGGGGGCGCGAACAAACGGAAAAATTTGGAAAAAAACAATCAATTGCCGCCACTGTGCCATCAAATGCAGCCACTGTGCCCCATAAAATGCAGCCACTGTGCCCATCAATTGCCGCCACTGTGCCATCAAACGCAGCCACTGTGCCATCAAATTCAGCCACTGTGCCATCAAATGCAGCCACTGTGCCCCATAAAATGCAGCCACTGTGCCCATCAATTGCCACCACTGTGCCATCAAACGCAGCCACTGTGCCCATCAATTGCTGCCACTGTGCCCATCAATTGGCGCCACTGTGCCCATCAATTGCCGCCATTGTGCCATCAAACGCAGCCACTGTGCCATCAAATTCAGCCACTGTGCCATCAAATGCAGCCACTGTGCCCCATAAAATGCAGCCACTGTGCCCATCAATTGCCACCACTGTGCCATCAAACGCAGCCACTGTGCCCATCAATTGCTGCCACTGTGCCCATCAATTTCCACCACTGTGCCCATCAATTGGCGCCACTGTGCCCATCATTTGCTCCCACTGTGCCCATCAATTGCCACCACTGTTCTCATCAATTGCCGCCACTGTGCCCATCAATTGCCACCACTGTGCCCATCAATTGCCACCACTGTGCCCATCAATTGCCGCCGCTGTGCCCATCAATTGCCCCCACTGTGCCTCATCAAACGCAGCCACTATGCCAAATGAAATGCTGCCAGTGTGCCCCCCGCCGTCTGCACCTACCTGTTTCGGTGGCGGTGGGACAGCTCCTCGATGTCTTCTCCCGTCCTCTCTTCCCGTCCTCTGCTATGATTGGACGCCTGGCGTCCAATCACAGCGCCTGCCGTTTCAGCCAATCAGGTGACGGGTAACAGATCCGAGCACCTGATTGGCGGACATGCGGTTTAGTGTTAGGAAAGCGAATATTCATTCCACTGAATTGGAAGATAGTAATTGCTTGCTCACAAAAATGTGCAATACCACCACCATGGAGATGTGCTGTATATGTGTGCTTCAGATTGGTACAATTTATTCTTAAAACGGTATGTGAAGGACCACCTGGCACCACGCCTGGGTGCCTCTACCACAGAGCTGCTTCCTCGCTGCTGGAACCCAGGAACAAGGTATTATAGCTAAGAATTGCACCCAAGAACTAGACAACACTAGCTTAGATGCAAACAGGAACTACCTTTATTGTAAATCCACACAGAATTTATGCCACACAAAATCAGATAAGAGCTTGATCACATTATCCTAAACCATGCAAACTGTAATATCATCCGTACATCTAACAGTACATCTGATGAGCAGCTAGCAGCTACAGTACCCTGAATAAACAATGATCTAATTAACAGTAAGCAACAGCCAGGCACCCAGACAAGCTTTGATTTTTCAGAGAGCCCACCCCAGACGGTCCAGAAAGTCCACAGCCCTGGATACACAAAGTGTATTACACATGCTGTCTTTCAGGTGTTTGGCTTTCACTTGTGTAATCTGTCCACTAGAAAAGCACACTTGCCAACTGTCCCGAATTTCCCGTGACATTCCCAGGATTCAGACCCTTTTCCTGAATTTATCGTTTCCAGGGAAATGTCCCGGGAAATTAGTTTTTTCCAGATTTTTCGCCGCCGAGGTCCGCGCCACCGGCCACTAGAGGTCCGCAGCCGCCATTTTCAAGAAGACCAGAAGAAGTAGGCTGGTCAGGTGGCTACAATAGAAATTGAGCTGCGGCGCCGCCCACCCCGCTGCCAGTCTCTGTGACCTGTTATGGAGGGGGATGGGCGGAGCTGTAGCTCAATTTCTATTGTAACCGCGCTGTCGGCTCCGCCTCTATTTTGTTCCCCCTCGGCCTCTCTTCTGTAATGGTGGCGGAGACACCGCTGCTCTGGGATACCTAATAGATGTAAGGAGGGGCTCCGCTGGGGACACTGGGTGAAAGGAGGGGTTCCGCTGGAGACACTGGAAGTAAGGAGGGGCTCTGCTGGGGACACTGGATGTAAGGAGGGGCTCTGCTGGGGACACTGGATGTAAGGAGGAGCTCTGCTGGGAGGCACTGGATGTAAGGAGGGGCTCCGCTGGGGACACTGGATGTAAGGAGAGGCTCCACTGGGGACACTGGATGTAAGGAGGGGCTCCACTGGGGATGCCTGATATAAGGAGGGGCTCCGCTGGGGACACCAGATGTAAGGAGGGGCTCTGCTGGGGACGCCTGATGTAAGGAGGGGCTCTGCTGAGGACACTGGATTTAAGGAGGGGCTCTGCTGGGGACACTGGATGTAAGGAGGAGCTCTGCTGGGGACACTGGATGTAAGGAGGGGCTCTGCTGGGGACACTGGATGTAAGGAGGGGCTCCACTGGGGACACTGGATGTAAGGAGGGGCTCCACTGGGGACACTGGATGTAAGGAGGGGCTCCGCTGGGGACACTGGATGTAAGGAGGGGCTCCACTGGGGACACTGGATGTAAGGAGGGGCTCCGCTGGGGACACCAGATGTAAGGAGGGACTCTGCTGGGGACGCCTGATGTAAGGAGGGGCTCTGCTGAGGACACTGGATGTAAGGAGGGGCTCTGCTGGGGACACCTGTTGTAAGGATGGGCCCCGCTGGGGACACCAGTAGTAAGGAGGGGCTCTGCTGGGGACGCCTGATGTAAGGAGGGGCTCCGCTGGGGATGCCTGATGTAAGGAGGAGCTCCGCTGGGGACACTGGATGTAAGGAGGGGCTCTGCTGGAGACACCTGATGTAAGGAAGGGCTCCGCTGGGGACACCAGGTGTAAGGAGGGGCTCTGCTGGGGATGCCTGATGTAAGGAGGAGCTCCTCTGGGGATGCCTGATGTAAGGAGGGGCTCCACTGGGAACACTGGATGTAAGGAGGGGCTCCGCTGGGGACACTGAATGTAAGGAGGGGCTCTGCTGGGGACGCCTGATGTAAGGAGGGGCTCCACTGGGCCCACTGGATGTAAAGAGGGGCTCCGCTGGGGACGCCTGATATAAGGAGGGGCTCCACTGGGGACACCAGATGTAAGGAGGGGCTTTGCTGGGGACACCTAAAGTAAGAAGGGGCTCCGCTGGGGACACTGGATGTAAGGAGGGGCTCCGCTTGGGACACTGGATGTAAGGAGGGGCTCCACTGGGGACACTGGATGTAAGGAGGGGCTCCACTGGGGATGCCTGATATAAGGAGGGGTTCCGCTGGGGACACCAGATGTAAGGAGGGGCTCTGCTGGGGACGCCTGATGTAAGGAGGGGCTCTGCTCAGGACACTGGATGTAAGGAGGGGCTCTGCTGGGGACACCTGATGTAAGGAGGGGCCCCACTGGGGACACCAGTAGTAAGGAGGGGCTCTGCTGGGGATGCCTGATGTAAGGAGGAGCTCTGCTGGGGACACCTGATGTAAGGAGGGGCCCCACTGGGGACACCAGTAGTAAGGAGGGGCTCCGCTGGGGACACTGGATGTAAGGAGGGGCTCTTCTGGAGACACCTGATGTAAGGAAGGGCTCCGCTGGGGACACCAGGTGTAAGGAGGGGCTCTGCTGGGGATGCCTGATGTAAGGAGGAGCTCCTCTGGGGATGCCTGATGTAAGGAGGGGCTCCACTGGGAACACTGGATGTAAGGAGGGGCTCCGCTGGGGACACTGGATGTAAGGAGGGGCTCTGCTGGGGACGCCTGATGTAAGGAGGGGCTCCACTGGGCACACTGGATGTAAAGAGGGGCTCCGCTGGGGACGCCTGATATAAGGAGGGTCTCTACTGGGGACACCAGATGTAAGGAGGGGCTTTGCTGGGGACACTTAAAGTAAGGAGGGGCTCCGCTGGGGACACTGGATGTAAGGAGGGGCTCCGCTTGGGACACTGGATGTAAGGAGGGGCTCCACTGGGGACACTGGATGTAAGGAGGGGCTCCGCTGGGGACACTGGATGTAAGGAGGAAATCCGCTGGGGACACTGGATGTAAGGAGGGGCTCTGCTGGGGACACCTGATGTAAGGAGGGGCTCCGCTGGGGACACCAGTAGTAAGGAGGGGCTCTGCTGGAGACGCCTGATGTAAGGAGGGGCTCCGCTGGGGATGCCTGATGTAAGGAGGAGCTCCGCTGAGGACACTGGATGTAAGGAGGGGCTCCGCTGGGCACACTGGATGTAAAGAGAGGCTCTGCTAGGGACGCCTGATGTAAGGAGGGGCTCCGCTGGGGACACTAGATGTAAGGAGGGGCTCCGCTGGGGACACTAGATGTAAGGTGGGGCTCTGCTGGGGACACCTGATGTAAGGAGGGGCTCTGCTGGGGACACCTGATGTAAGGAGAGGCTCTGCTGGGGACATTAGCTTGTAAGGAGGGGCTCTGCTGGGGGCACCTGATGCAAGGACGGACTCTGCTGGGGGCACCTGATGGCATCTGGTGGCAGGCGACCTGGCAGGTGACACGCTCAGGGGTCCCACTGATTATGGTGAGTTGAATGATTTCATTCTATATTACAATGTAATAATAGAAATAATGCGCTTCAATCATCCTGACACCACAACAACCATGGTGCTGGGATGATTGAAGCGCTAACACCAGATATTTGGAGTATCTTTATCTGCTGATTTGCTAAACTCTGGAATACACATTTCTATTGGGGTGTAGGATCTGGGCCTGCTGTCCCTCCATCCCTCTTTCCTTCCTTCTCTCTCCTTCCCTCCTTCTTTCCTTCTTTCTCTCTCCCTTCCTCCCTCCCTCCCTCCCTCTCTTCCCCTTTTTTTCTCCATCGCTCATTAATCTCAGACTCTAACCACACTCCCATTTGAACTGCGCCCATATAAGCCATGCCCACTATTTCACGTAAACCACGCCCATTCTTTTTTGCTATGTCACATCTACAAACGCATGCCCCACCTCCTAATTGCAATAAAACTCCACCTACAGCTAAAAAAGTGTCCCTATAAATTTTTTTACAATGTTAGCAACTATGGAAAAGTCATCATAAGGCTTCATGTATACTTGAGTTTAGGAGCTTTTGGTGTTTTTTGCCAAAGCTCCTAAACTCAACTCCTAGGCTTTTAGCATTGTTTAGGAGCTGCTACCATTGGGGGAGGTTCAACCTCCCTCAACTGAATGTGAAAGAATTGCATTCACAATAGCAACGTTTTGACTGCTGGCTATGGAAACCGCAAAACGTGGCCAAACCGTGGCAAAATCATGGTGCATTTTTGCAGCATTTTCCCGCGGCACATCAGAGCCAAGTATACATGAAACCTAAGACAAAACTCATATAATGTGGAATTTATTTATCTTCATAGATCTCCTGAGGATTATGGTTGATAAATATTTCTGTCCCAAGTAGAGGAGCTTCTCCAACCCAGTCTGCAGAAGGGCCACCATATTTCCTCTGACCATTACCCTGTACAAGATTAATATTACACCTTTCCATCCACTCCAGAAGGGAATGTTTATTGTACTTATTCAGAGAATTAATCCAAGCCTCGCTCTCAGCGTTCATCACATGGTTATCATTAGAGAATGATCTGCTCTCTCCATGGTATCAGACGCTGTACTGAGCTTTTTTTCATGCTCTGACCAGGAGAAGCCGACAAAATCCCCGGTCTCCTCCATGGGCCATAATCAGTGGGTAGAAGGCTAGCCCCCAGTCCCCACAGTCCCTAGTCCCCCAGTGGTTACCGTGACTTGGTAAAAAATCCCATAACTAAAAAGATAATATAATACAGCTTACCAATCCTTAGATGTGGTGGCTGCATTCGTTTTCCTTTTTTTTTTTCCCCCCTTTATTTTCACTTGGTTATTTGGCCAGTAACACTTCCTGTCTTAATCTGGCCATACATTATACAATTTTCTTATTCAACTTCCTTTAGATTTTACCTTCAACTATGTAGTGCAAGGGCCTGCATGATTCTATTGTAACCGCGCTGTTGGCTCCGCCTCTATTTTGTTCCCCCTCGGCCTCTCTTCTGTAATGGTGGTGGAGACACCGCTGCTCTGGGATACCTAATAGATGTAAGGAGGGGCTCCGCTGGGGACACTGGGTGAAAGGAGGGGTTCCACTGGGGACACTGGAAGTAAGGAGGGGCTCTGCTGGGGACACTGGATGTAAGGAGGGGCTCTGCTGGGGACACTGGATGTAAGGAGGAGCTCTGCTGGGGACAATTTTCTTATTCAACTTCCTTTAGATTTTACCTTCAACTATGTAGTGCAAGGGCCTGCATGATTGCATACAAATTGGAAGTGTTTAGGTGTGACCTCATATTATATGGTTTTGGTAAATCTCAAAGAAGATGTATGACCAGCCTTAGGGTGGCTCCATTCTGGATGGAGGAGCATCAGAGACAGCCATTGAATTAAAATCAATATAGAACATAGAATGTATAACTTCTTATAGCAAAACCCACAATAAACATCTAAGGTGCACGTTCCTAATCTACATGTAGATGTTCATAAACTATCTTCTGGAATACACCTGGACTTAGAAGGAGATGAAGCCTCTGAATAAATAACATAAATATTACCACCATAACTAATTGTAGTCACACACAAACATGACATACCTGGTGTAAAAATTAAAAAAAAAAGACATTTTAAACATCCTCATGTTTGAAGTAGATCATCAGCACAAAGCATGTGGGGAGGTGCGGCGTGGTAAACGCTCCGAGTCCAGGTGCAGAGAACAGAACTTGTATTATTGTCAAAGTTCAATAATTCACAACAAGCCCGAGAGGAAGGAGCCCGACCGGTAACACTCACAGAATGTAACAGCGATATGTAGCAGTGCAGGTCTCAGATGTGCCGACAGCGTCTGTCTTGAGGGGGCGGAATGTGACCTGGCCGGTCCGTACCCAAATGAGGAGGTCTCCAGGAAGGTTGGTATGTCCCAATCCTTTCCCTACTCGTCTAGAACCTCTCCCTACCGCTAATCACTGTCCCTACACTACCCACATGCAAAATACGTGCCGAGCCTGGGAGCCAGGGCCTCTGCCTGACCCAAGATGGCTGCCGGAGTCACATGGGGTGACAGCATCCAATCGAATTGCTTAATTTATACCCAGTGAGGCACTAAGTCAGAAACGTGTAAAAAATAAATGACTAATGCCAGTAAATTAATTAATAAATATATATACAGTGGGGACGGAAAGTATTCAGACCCCGTTAAATGTTTCACTCTTTGTTATATTGCAACCATTTGCTAAAATCTTTTAAGTTCATTTTTTTCCTCATTAATGTACACACAGCACCCCATATTGTACACACAGCACCCCATATTGACAGTTTTTCTTTTTTAATAAATCTGCAAAAATGTCAACAATTCTGTGTTTTTCTGTCAATATGGGGTGCTGTGTGTACAATATGGGGTGCTGTGTGTACAATATGGGGGGCTGTGTGTACAATATGGGGTGCTGTGTGTACAATATGGGGGGCTGTGTGTACAATATGGGGTGCTGTGTGTACAATATGGGGGGCTGTGTGTACAATATGGGGGGCTGTGTGTACAATATGAGGTGCTGTGTGTACAATATGGGGTGCTGTGTGTACAATATGAGGTGCTGTGTGTACAATATGGGGTGCTGTGTGTACATTAATGAGGAAAAAAAATGAACTTAAATGATTTTAGCAAATGGCTGCAATATAACAAAGAGTGAAAAATGTAAGGGGGTCTGAATACTTTCCGTCCCCACTGTATGTTCAAAATCTCAGTCCTGTGAAGACTGAGGGAGTTGCATCACAACTCCCAGATGCAACTCCTTCAATCTTTCCAGCAACTAAAGTTTGAACACATATCCATACGGCTGTCATCTGTGATCGGCAATACCGTTGATTCCTGGTGCTTAGTACATTCAGTTGGAAAGTTCTCATTTAGGCATTTTAATCATTGAATTGCTTTACACCATGAATCCTCGATTAGGAGACTAAGGATCTACCTAGATTATGAGGCTGGGCGGTTGTTCTTTTATGCGCTGTGGGACCTGATCCGTCATAGCCCGGAAGGGGCCTTCATTTGTAATCGGCAATACCGGTGATTCCTGGTGCTTAGTACATTCAGATGGACGTTCTCTTTCAGGCATTTTAATAATGACATTGATTTATATAATTCAATTTAATCTAATGCAGCCTTTCTCAACCTTTTCAACACAGAGGAACCCATCGAAATAACTTTTCAATCTCAGAGAACCCCCGCTAAAACTTACTATATCTACCACTCATGATACATTAGTGTGATGGTCAGTGGGAAGAATGCTCCTTACACTGGTGGTCATTGGGAAGAATTTCCCCCCTTACAGATAGCTAAAAAAGATCAACGGAGTCAGTGGGAACTGAGAGGAAGAAATTGCTCATTGCTCAAGAAACACCTAGAAACTTCTGGAGGAACCCTAGGATTCCATGGTTGAGGCACCCTAGCATGGATGAACACCTTAGCAGTCAGCTTCTTGGCCATCTCCAGTGGGGTTTTTAAAGTAGACAGGACATGCCTTCTCATTGCACCCCTCTGGGAAATAAATTTTGAAGATTCACAATGAAATTGTGGGCATTTATTTGAAGCCTGATCCTTGCATTACCCTATTGTCCGTTCCCTTGGTTTTTTGTTCTAGAAGGAGCCATTGTGCCATATCATTAGTGGTGGCCCCCACAACTATAACAAGACATTGGAGTTCAGAATATACCTCTACTGTGGTGGATTGGGTGTCTGAAATGACTAAGATTGAATCTTTTTGAGAAAATGATCTCTCAGGAAGGTAATAGACTTGAGAGATGTCAAATTGCACAATTCCATTGCAGTGGCGGATGGTGCTCAAAATTTTTGGGGGGCGCAAACAAACCGAAAAATTCTGAAAAATACTGAAAAAAAATCCATCAATTAGCCTCAGTGCCCATCAAATGCAGCCACTGTGCCCATCAAATGCAGCCACTGTGCCCATCAAATGCAGCCACTGTGCCCATCAAATGCAGCCACTGTGCCCTCTCCCCTAGGAGAGCCTGTCCTTTGTATTTACTTAATTTAAGTAAAAGGGCTGTAACAGGCTTGGCCAAGACAAAAAGTGCTGCGCTGTCTGGCAGTGTTGCCTGGTTCACAAGACTTGTGTGTACACTCGTCTACCTCCAAAAATGGAAGAGGATCCATTCCCTTCTGTCTAGGGCAGGGGTGTCCAAACTTTTTTCAAAGAGGGCCAGATTTGATGAAGTGAACATGCGTGAGGGCCGACCGTTATTTTTTGAACCATTAAAATCCGGACTAATGCCCCGTACACACGGTCGGACATTGATCGGACATTCCGACAACATGTGCCAGAAGATTTTTATCCTTTTATATCACATTTTATTGTATTGAATGTTTGCTAATATATTGTATTTCTTTCCTCATTCCCTAATTACCATGATTGTAATATGCTGTGAGTGTCCCCTTTCTCCTCATGCATGCTTGAATTTTCTGGGGGTTTTTTTGTCCTTCATACATATTTGCCTTCACTTACCTCCCCAGCATGTTCTCCTGGCCCTATATTCACCTCATGTAGTCACTTAATAATGTATTTTATCAGCTCCATAGTAGTGCTTTACCCCAAACACCCCTAAAATGTTTAGAAATGTGATTTGTGCTTTAAATTCAGGCAGAGTGCCAGAGACTTTTTTTGTAGTGTCCCCAAATCATTTTGAACTCTCCCTCCCCCCAACTGCTAAGTCAGCTGATCCCAATTCTCTATCTATCCTCAATCCTCTACCTGCTGACTTTGCCAAAAGCATACACACTATACCCACCTCTTTTGTGGTCAGATTTATGGATGAATTCCCCAAAGCATGTAGTGCAAGGGCCTGCTGGTATACTTTCAAATGGTACTGTTTAAAGTTTTTGGATACTATTATTATCTTGATAGGTAATAGCAGAATGTCCAAATGTGCTCAAATGTGTACAGTGTGTATTTATATCTTTGTATTATGACACTTCTTACCTGTCCAGTGGGCTGCCAATAGTGTAACTAAGGAGGGGCTGTTCCAAGTAATACCCATTATTTAGGCATTCATCTCTCAATTAAGTGGAGAGGGTTACCTGTCCAAGATTCCCCGCCCTATAATGTTAGAAATGGCCCATGAGAGGGGGGGGATATGATAGGTGTACCTTATACTTTGGTGTTGTAAAATTCACATTAATAAATGTTATCTGGATGTTGGCCAAGAATGTTTGTGTCTAATCTGCTTTCCATGTTTATGTGCAAAAATACTAATTTTTTTTGTTTTCCTCAACAGTTTCCTTCTACGCCACAGGAATGGCAGACTGTGGCCTCCCACTTTGCCCAGTGGTGGGACTTTCCTAACTGCGGAGGGGCAATTGATGGGAAACACGTCCACATCTTCCCACCACCCAACTCGGGGTCGTACTATTATAATTACAAGGGGTTCAATAGTATTGTGATGTTGGCGGTGGTGTCGGCTAATTACGAGTTCCTGTATGTGGACGTGGGGAAGAATGGCCGGATGTCCGATGGTGGAGTCATCGCCCAGACGGAGTTTTACAGGCGTCTCCAGAATGGCAGCTTGGACTTGCCACCTCCAGAAGAGAATGTGGAAGGACTCCCATTCGTCTTTGTTGCGGATGAAGCATTTGCGCTGGGGGACCATCTTATGCGGCCATTCCCAATGAGGACCCTCACCCCGGAACAGAGGGTTTTTAATTACTGGCATTTGGAATCATGGCCAGCCGGTTCTGCCTATTTCTTACACCCATCCATATGGCGGAGTATAAACTGAATCATATAATCCTGGCGTGCTGTGTTCTACATAACTTTTTACGTCAACATTCTGCCAACTATGCTAGCTCAGTTGGGCCTGAGGCCGGAATGATAAATGAAACAACCCTGACGGCGCTTGAAAGTGGCCGTCCTGGCTTGCCCTCCCTGAGTGCCCATGATGTCCGGTTAAGATACCTTGAGTTCTTTGCGGGTAGGGGGGCCATCAATATGCCAGACAATTTGTGAAACCTTGATCCAATAAAAAAAAACGCAAATCTTTGGTGACATTTACTGCTTGTGTTTGTTTTAGCTGACCCTGACAGAAATGTGGTGAGTCCAGAAAATGGCGTGATTGTGTAACCTTATACAAATCACTGTTGGGTGTTATTTACTAAAGGCAAAGACACTTTGCACTACAAGTGCACCTGAAACTGCACTGAAACTGCACTTGTAGTGCAAAGAGGATTTGCCCTTAGGAAATAACCCCCATTGTCACAGAAAACAGCAATTACATCACCACAAAAGTGTTGTAGCGTTGAGACAATAATCCACACATTCTTGATTAACAATCTTTTTAATACCTGCACAACCACATGTGCATTTAGAAAAGGTTTTTAAAACAAACCAACATGTTTGTTGTATAACAATTTTTGGGGTGGCATTATCAAAAATCGAAATGTCCATTTAAGATAAAACAGGCATGTGTAAAACCAACAAGAAAGACACAAATCTTGAACTTACAAAGTTCACATTTGGTAGAACTTGAAGGCAATATCAGACATGAGTATTTAGGAACTGTGTTTGATATTGCGTTCAGATGGGGTGAAGTCACCCCAGGAAAAGCAAAATTTGGATGATGCACACAGTGTGTCAACATGTGCTACCTGCCATCACGGGGGATCAAGGGACGTGTTTTGGGGGAGAAACCCCTTCCTCTCAGCTACTTTATTATTGAGGAAGGGGTTGCACCCCCAAAACGCCTACATTGATCTCCCGTGATGGCAGATAGCACATGTGTGCATCCTCCAAATTTTGCTTTTCTAAAAATCGCTAAAACATTTTGAACTTTGTAGCACACAAAAAAAGAAAGTGATTTGGAGGAGTTTTAAACTCGCCCCAGAACATCAATGATGTTCTTATTTTTTTGAATAACATCATTGATGTTTTTCTGGTGGTTTTCCAAAGCTAAATTACACCCCATGATCTCCCCGATCAGGATCTGGGCACTTTCTGATTTGAAAGGATCTGGATCCACAACATCACGATCACCTAAAAAGAGAGAAACCAAACAAAAACAGGTATCAAAAATATGCCGGCATCCATCTCTTACCTGAGCCTGTGGTCGCAGACACTCACCTATTGTGGTGACTAGTTCCACCACATCTTCTTCCTCCTGATCTTCTTGTGTTGGGGGTATTTCCCCTTCTTCCAGAGGTGGGTGGTCTCTGGTCTCCTCGGATGAGAGGTGTCCTCCGAGTCTTTTCTCCAAAATGTAGCATTTTCAGTGTCCTTGCTTTGTCAAGCTGCAATACTTTACCTGTTTGGTACAAGCTTCACAGATGGAGACCCCCCTATAGTATACACTGGAGCACCTGTGTGGCCCCCCTAATAAAAAGGGTGTTCTGGTGTCCCACACTAGTGCTCCAGTGTCCAGATGTGAAAACAGCTGCTCAGTGTCCTCTCCTTACACAGAATCTAGTTTGCATTTCATTCTAGTAACAAAGCCATCTACACAACCAAATTAGTTTCATACAAGTAGGGCGTAAAAAAAATGTGGCCAAATGCATATGGCCAAAACAATGGTGTTTTATAGGCCGAAAGAAAAATGTTTTATATTAACGAATAATGTACCCATGAACATGAAAGTTGACATTTTAGAATGTACACTTTTAAGAAAAGCACATGGAGCAGCACGAACGTAATAAACATAAAGAATAGGAACACAGCACAACTACTTACTTTTTTGCAGCACTCTTCAGATCTTTCTGTACTGCTCATGTTCTTGTAATTTGAGGTCCGACCACCGCTTCCTGAGCTGATCCTTCGATCGTCGTACCCCGAAATTCTGGTGCAGACTCCTGACCACTTTCGCCATGATCTTGGCCTTTCTGACATTGGGGTTGGGGTAAGGTCCATGCTTTCCATCATAGTCGGCCTTCTTCAGGATGTCGACCATCTCCAACATCTCCCCAAAGGACATATTTGAGGCCTTAAATCTCCTTCTGGATCGGGACGTCTCCGAATCCGGGCTTTCCTCCTCCTCCTTCCTGTAATTAGCACGCACCTGCTGTGTCTCCGCCATGTGCTCTTCCCCCACTGCGCAGAACGAAAAGGGGCCAGGAATAGACTAGAAAGAACGTCAGGGGCGGGCGTAGTTACACGCATGCGCAGTGTGTATAAAGCATAACACGCGTGCGTATTACGTACGATCTGTGAGCGGAGGAAGGAGCATCGGAGGCACCGATCGTAATAACAAAGGTAAGAGCCAAACTTGGGCCTATACTGCTTCTAGATTGAGGCCTATATTGTAACAAGATTAGGAGAGTTTTGGCTGACTTTAGGGTTTGTCTTGTGTTGTGTCTTGCCGTGAAAATGGATATCTTGAACGATACCGACTTCATGGCAATCTTCATTGACATGTTCAGGGAGCTGCCTTGTCTGTGGGAGATCAACCACCCACATTATAAGAACCAAACAAAGAGGAAGGCAGCGCTGGATCAATTGTTGGAAATTGTGAAGCAGGTGATCCCCACGGCAGACATCACCTATTTGAAGATCCTAATTGGTGGCCTGAGGAGCACATATCTAAGGGAGCGCCAGAAAGTCCAGGATTCCCAGAGATCCGGAGCAGCAAATGACATTTATCTCCCCAGGCTGTGGTACTATGACAGGCTGCATTTTCTGGCAGGCCAGACTGAACCCAGGTCATCCCTCTCCAGTCTTCCTTCCAAGCTTCCTTCCCCCCCAGCTGAGGCTTCTGACGCCCAACCTGGGCCTTCCAGGCAGCAACATGTGGAGGAGCCCAGATTGATCCAGGTATAGCATTCCTCTAAATATTTTTGGTTGTCCAATCAATGATGTTAACTAGATGTTAGTTGGGAGTACTAATTTATGATTGTGATTGATGATGCAAAACATTACAACCATGTCCCTTTTTCACACAGAGAAGTCTCAGCCAGGAGGTGGCCGGACCAAGCAGGCTGCCTGATATGCAAAGAGAAAGTGGCAGGAAGAGGAGTACCCTAGAGGAGGCTGCCATAGGCCTCTTTTGGAAGGCTACAGAGGCCCTGGGAGCACCACACACTGTGGAGGAGGACTTTGCTGGCATAATTGCCTGTAAAATGCAGCGGATGGAGAAGGGGCAACAACTCATGTGTGAGTCATTAATGTTGGAAGCTCTCAATAAGGGGTTGAGGGCCCAAATAACATCTGCTACCCACATTTGTGACCTCACACATGGTCCTCCTTCTCCAGGTCCTACTCCTCCTCCTCCTCCTCCTCCAGGTCCTACTAGTCCTCCTCCTCCTCCTCCTCCAGGTCATACTCCTCCTCCTGCCACATCTCCAACAGCAGAGCCACAGCCTGGAAGGAAGACCAGAAAGTGATGACCCTGGATCCAGTCTGGTCTGGCAAAAGATGCAGCCTCTTGTGGTACCACAGCCTGGGGACACAGATGTCATCTGCTGCTTTCCGGATCTCTGGGACTTCTGGACCAGACTGCACTCCCTTACATATGGACTCCTCAGGCCACCAATTTTGATGTTCAAGAATTGATGTCTGCCCTGGGGGTCCCAGGCTTCGCTAATTTCTGCTGTTTATCCAGCGTTGCCTCCCTCTTTGTTTGGTTCTGAGCCCTTAATAAAGGATTTTTGGTTTCAATTATACTTGCCTATGTGTGTTTTCCTTAAAAAAAGACAGTTTGTTGGTGAGGATTCAGGTACATTTCAAATATACAATGTGAAATTAACAAGGGACACCAACACCAAACAATCTCCTTGAACTTCAATAATAAAAGATAATAATGGTGTTGTGGTAACTTGACACACAAAACACACACAAAAATATTCTGGAGTAAAACTAAAAATAAAATAAAACAAAGATCAGCCTTGGAAAAAATACAAACCTAAAATAAAATAAAAATCTGCCTTTAAAAAAAAAAAAAAATATATATATATTTTTGTCAGATGTGACAAATCAAAATATATTAAGGGAATCCCGATAAATAATAAAGAAAGAAGTTTGTGAGAAGTCTGTGTGAATATGAGCAGCAAAACGACTTCATTCTTCTCACATTATAAAGAAGAAGAGAGTGCGCTGTATTAAACCATTTTTAACATTGCACCGTGACGAAAGTGCTGTATCCACTGCGAACGCTAAGTTTACCAGACTGAGCTGTTCCGTCTCGGAATTTCTTCTGAGCATGCGTGGCACTTTGTGCATCGGAACAGGCCACACACGGTGGGAATTGATGCGATCGGATTTTGTTGTCGGAAAATTTTATAGCCTGCTCTCAAACTTTGTGTGTCGGAAAATCCGATGGAAAATGTCCGATGGAGCCCCACACACGGTCGGAATGTCCGACAACACGCTCCGATCGGACATTTTCCATCGGAAAATCCGACCGTGTGTACGGGGCATTAGTGTTTTCGTCCGAGCACTAATACACTGCCCAACAAGAATTCTCTTGCCTTTGTGGCTATGTGTGGTGAAGAGATGAACTCGGGCGTGTTATTTGGACATACCGTATTTATCGGCGTATAACACGCACCTTCACTTTAGGAGGGAGGTTTCAGGAAAAACCGTATATTTTAAATAATGAACTGTGAAGCAAAATAAGGGTCAGTGCCCATCAATACAGCCTAATCAGTGCCCATCTGCAGACTCACCATTGCATGAATGCAGCCTCCCCATTGCCATGAATGCAGCCTCCCCATTGCCATGAATGCAGCCTCACCATTGCCATGAATGCAGCCTCACCATTGCCATGAATGCAGCCTCACCATTGCCATGAATGCAGCCTTACCGTTGCCATCAGCCAGATCGATGCCCATCTGCAGCCTCGGAGGAGACTGGGAGGGGGCAGGATGAGCGTAGACAGATTACATAAAGGAGAATCTCCTGTTTACTCGGTGGTCTCTAGCTGCCATAACCCCGGTATCCACTTCTTTAGCCGGCGGTTCGGCTTCTGATAAGAGTGGTCTCTGCGGTGGATTCGCCGCGAGGTCACTTTTATCAGTGGCGGAAGTGGCCCCCCCTCCCGCCGCGCTCCAGTGCCCTCCGCCGCTTACTGGAGCCGTCGGCAGTGGCGGAGGTGATCGGATCTTCACCCTTGTGAAAGATCGAATATGTTATTGTTTATGGTATTGAGGTATGAACATGCACTACAGACCAATGTTAATTTTGAAGTCAAATTTCAATTTAGTTTTAGTCTAATGCCCCGTACACACGGTCGGACTTTCTGACGGAATATGTGCGATCGGAGCTTGTTGTCGGAAATTTGACCGTGTGTGTGCTCCATCGGACTTTTTCCATCGGAAGTTCCGACACACAAAATTTGAGAGCAGGCTATAAAATTTTCCGACAACAAAATCCGATCCTTTAAATTCCAATTGTGTGTACACAAATCCGACGGACAAAGTGCCACGCATGCTCAGAATAAATTAAGAGACGAAAGCTATTGGCTACTGCCCCGTTTATAGTCCCGACGTACGTGTTTTACGTCACCGCGTTCGAAACGATCGGATTTTCCGACAACTTTGTGCAACCGTGTGTATGCAAGACAAGTTTGAGCCAACAAAAAAACGATGGATTTTGTTGTCGGAATGTCCGATCAATGTCCGACCGTGTGTACGGGGCATTAGTCTTTTGTCTAAAATTCTATTTTAGTCGTATTTTAGTCATGTCAGTTGTTTTAGTTTTAGTCGTATTTTAGTCGACTAAAATAGTATTCATTTAGTCGACTAAAATGTTTTAGTCGTTTTAGTCGACGAAATTAACACTGGATGGCCCCCACCCATCTCCATAACAATGCAGGGCAGAAGCGACGTCAAAACGTCACTTCCTCCCATAGCTCTTAACCAGTTGCCGACCGCCTCACGACGATATACGTCGGCAGAATGGCACGGGCAGGCAGAAACACGTACCTGTACCTGAAACCCCCCTTGGTGCCCGAGGCGGTTGGCATTTCTCCCCCGGCGATCGGAGGTGAGGGGAAGGCCATCCATTTGTGGCCACCCCCTCGCGATCGCTCCCGGCCAATGAAATCATTCCTCTGCTGCTGTATAGTAAACAGCAGCAGAGGAAGTGATGTCATCTCTCCTCGGCTCGGTATTTTCCGTTCCGGCGTCGAGGAGAGAAGACATCCGAGTGAGTGCACAACACACACACAGTAGAACATGCCAGGCACACATTACACTCCCCATCACCCCCCGATCACCCCCTAATAACCCCCCCCCCTGTCACACTGACACCAAGCAGTTTTTGTTTTTGTTTTTTCTGATTACTGCATTGGTGTCAGTTTGTGACAGTTAGTGCGGTAGGGCAGTTAGTATTAGCCCCCTTTAGGTCTAGGATACCCCCCTAATAAAGTTTTAACCCCTTGATCACCCCCCCATCGCCAGTGTCACTAAGCGATCATTTTTCTGATCGCTGTATTAGTGTCACTGGTGACGCTAGTTAGGGAGGTAAATATTTAGGTTCGCCGTCAGCGTTTTATAGCGTTAGGGACCCCCATATACTACCTAATAAATGTTTTAACTCCTTGATTTCCCCCTTGTTAACCCTTCCACCACTGATC
Source organism: Aquarana catesbeiana (assembly GCF_042186555.1). Lineage (NCBI taxonomy): Eukaryota > Metazoa > Chordata > Amphibia > Anura > Ranidae > Aquarana > Aquarana catesbeiana. Next base: position 239,822,521 of record NC_133335.1, read on the forward strand.
ACCGTATAACTGTTACGGGTGACGCTGGTTAGTTAGTTTATTTTTTATAGTGTCAGGGCACCCGCGGTTTATTACCGAATAAAGGTTTAGCCCCCTGATATGCGTTGCCCCAGGCAGCGTCAGATTAGTGCCAGTACCGCTAACACCCACGCACGCAGCATACGCCTCCCTTAGTGGTATAGTATCTGAACGGATCAATATCTGATCTGATCAGATCTATACTGGCGTCCCCAGCAGTTTAGGGTTCCCAAAAACGCAGTGTTAGTGGGATCAGCCCAGATACCTGCTAGCACCTGCGTTTTGCCCCTCCGCCCGGCCCAGCCCAACCCACCCAAGTGCAGTATCGATCGATCACTGACACTTACAAAACACTAAACGCATAACTGCAGCGTTTGCAGAGTCAGGCCTGATCCCTGCGATCGCTAACAGTTTTTTTGGTAGCGTTTTGGTGAACTGGCAAGCGCCAGCGGCCTAGTACACCCCGGTCGTAGTCAAACCAGCACTGCAGTAACACTTGGTGACGTGGCGAGTCCCATAAGTGCAGTTCAAGCTGGTGAGGTGGCAAGCACAAGTAGTGTCCTGCTGCCACCAAGAAGAAGACAAACACAGGCCTGTCGTGCCCATAGTGCCCTTCCTGCTGCATTCGCCAATCCTAATTGGGAACCCACCACTTCTGCAGCACCCGTAATTCCCCCATTCACATCCCCCACCAAATGCAGTCGGCTGCATGAGAGGCATTTTCTTTATGTCCTCCCGAGTACCCCTACCCAACGAACCCCCCCAAAAAAGATGTTGTGTCTGCAGCAAGCGCGGATATAGGCGTGACACCCGGTATTGTTGTCCCTCCTGTCCTGACAATCCTGGTCTTTGCATTGGTGAATGTTTTGAATGCTACCATTCACTAGTTGAGTATTAGCGTAGGGTACAGCATTGCACAGACTAGGACACACTTTCACAGGGTCTCCCAAGATGCCATCGCATTTTGAGAGACCCGAACCTGGAACCGGTTACCGTTATAAAAGTTACAGTTACAAAAAAAAGCGTAAAAAAAAAAAAAAAAAAAAACACAAAAAAATATATAACATAAAAAAAAAATAGTTGTCGTTTTATTGTTCTCTCTCTCTCTATTCTCTCTCTATTGTTCTGCTCTTTTTTACTGTATTCTATTCTGCAATGTTTTATTGTTATTATGTTTTATCATGTTTGCTTTTCAGGTATGCAATTTTTTATACTTTACCGTTTACTGTGTTTTATTGTTAACCATTTTTTTGTCTTCATGTACGCCATTCACGACTTTGAGTGGTTATACCAGAATGATGCCTGCAGGTTTAGGTATCATCTTGGTATTATTTTTTTCAGTCAGCGGTCGGCTTTCATGTAAAAGCAAACCTAGCGGCTAATTAGCCTCTAGACTGCTTTTACAAGCAGTGGGAGGGAATGCCCCCCCCCCCCCACCATCTTCCGTGTTTTTCTCTGGCTCTCCTGTCTCAACAGGGAACCTGAGAATGCAGCCGGTGATTCAGCCAGCTGACCAGAGAGCTGATCAGAGACCAGAGTGGCTCCAAACATCTCTATGGCCTAAGAAACCGGAAGCTACATTTCATGACTTAAATTTCGCCGGATGTAAACAGCGCCATTGGGAAATTGGGGAAGCATTTTATCACACCGATCTTGGTGTGGTCAGATGCTTTGAGGGCAGAGGAGAGATCTAGAGTCTAATAGACCCCATTTTTTTCAAAAAAGAGTACCTGTCACTACCTATTGCTATGATAGGGGATATTTACATTCCCTGAGATAACAATAAAAATGATTAAAAAAAAAATAATGAAAGGAACAGTTTAAAAATGAGATAAAAAAGCAAAAAAATAATTAAAAAAAAAACAAAAAAGCACCCCTGCCCCCCCCTGCTCTTGCGCTAAGGCGAACGCAAGCGTCGGTCTGGCGTCAAATGTAAACATCAATTGCAACATGCATGTGAGGTGTCACCGCGAAGGTCAGATCGAGGGCAGTAATTTTAGCAGTAGACCTCCTCTGTAAATCTAAAGTGGTAACCTGTAAAGGCTTTTAAAGGCTTTTAAAAATGTATTTAGTTTGTCGCCACTGCACGTTTGTGCGCAATTTTAAAGCATGTCATGTTTGGTATCCATGTACTCGGCCTAAGATTATCTTTTTTATTTCATCAAACATTTGGGCAATATAGTGTGTTTTAGTGCATTAAAATTTAAAAAAGTGTGTTTTTTCCTAAAAAAATGCATTCGAAAAATCGCTGCGCAAATACTGTGTGAAAAAAAAAAATGAAACACCCACCATTTTAATCTGTAGGGCATTTGCTTTAAAAAAAATATATAATGTTTGGGGGTTCAAAGTAATTTTCTTGCAAAAAAAGATAATTTTTTCATGTAAACAAAAAGTGTCAGAAAGGGCTTTGTCTTCAAGTGGTTAGAAGAGTGGGTGATGTGTGACATAAGCTTCTAAATGTTGTGCATAAAATGCCAGGACAGTTCAAAACCCCCCAAATGACCCCATTTTGGAAAGTAGACACCCCAAGCTATTTGCTGAGAGGCATGTCGAGTCCATGGAATATTTTATATTGTGACACAAGTTGCGGGAAAAAGACAAATTTTTTTTTTTTTTTTGCACAAAGTTGTCACTAAATTATATATTGCTCAAACATGCCATGGGAATATGTGAAATTACACCCCAAAATACATTCTGTTGCTTCTCCTGAGTACGGGGATACCACATGTGTGAGACTTTTTGGGAGCCTAGCCGCGTACGGGACCCCGAAAACCAAGCACCGCCTTCAGGCTTTCTAAGGGCGTAAATTTTTGATTTCACTCTTCACTACCTATCACAGTTTTGGAGGCCATGGAATGCCCAGGTGGCACAAACCCCCCCAAATGACCCCATTTTGGAAAGTAGACACCCCAAGCTATTTGCTGAGAGGTATAGTGAGTATTTTGCAGACCTCACTTTTTGTCACAAAGTTTTGAAATTTGAAAAAAGAAAAAAAAATGTTTTTCTCTTGTCTTTCTTCATTTTCAAAAACAAATGAGAGCTGCAAAATAATCACCATGCCTCTCAGCAAATAGCTTGGGGTGTCTACTTTCCAAAATGGGTCATTTGGGGGGGGGGGGATTGTGCCACCTGGGCATTCCATGGCCTCCGAAACTGTGATAGGCAGTGAAGAGTGAAATCAAAAATTTACGCCCTTAGAAATCCTGAAAGTGCTTGGTTTTCGGGGTCCCGTACGCGGCTAGGCTCCCAAAAAGTCCCACACATGTGGTATCCCCATACTCAGGAGAAGCAGCTGAATGTATTTTGGGGTGCAATTCCACATATGCCCATGGCCTGTGTGAGCAATATATCATTTAGTGACAACTTTTCCCGCAACTTGTGTCAAATATAAAATATTCCATGGACTCAACATGCCTCTCAGCAAATAGATTGGGGTGTCTACTTTCCAAAATGGGGTCATTTGGGGGGGGGGGGGTTGTGCCATCTGGGCATTTTATGGCCTTCAAAACTTTGATAGGTAGTGAGGAGTGAAATCAAAAATTTACGCCCTTAGAAATCCTGAAGGCAGTGATTGGTTTTCGGGGCCCCGTACACAGCTAGGCTCCCAAAAAGTCCCACACATGTGGTATCCCCGTACTCAGGAGAAGCAGATGAATGTATTTTGGGGTGCAATTCCACATATGCCCATGGCCTGTGTGAGCAATATATCATTTAGTGACAACTTTTTGTAATTTATTTTTGTCATTATTCAATCAAATCAAAATATTAATATTCAATGGGCTCAACATGCCTCTCAGCAATTTCCTTGGGGTGTCTACTTTCCAAAATGGGGTCATTTGGGGGGGGGGGGTTTGTACTGCCCTGCCATTTTAGCACCTCAAGAAATGACATAGGCAGTCATAAACTAAAAGCTGTGTAAATTCCAGAAAATGTACCCTAGTTTGTAGACACTATAACTTTTGCGCAAACCAATAAATATATGCTTATTGACATTTTTTTTACCAAAGACATGTGGCCGAATACATTTTGGCCTAAATGTTATGACTAAAATTGAGTTTATTGGATTTTTTTTATAACAAAAAGTAGAAAATATCATTTTTTTTTCAAAATTTTCGGTCTTTTTCCGTTTATAGCGCAAAAAATAAAAACCGCAGAGGTGATCAAATACCATCAAAAGAAAGCTCTATTTGTGGGAAGAAAAGGACGCAAATTTTGTTTGGGTACAGCATTGCATGACTGCGCAATTAGCAGTTAAAGCAACGCAGTGCCAAATTCTAAAAAGTGCTCTGGTCAGGAAGGGGGTAAATCCTTCCGGGCTGAAGTGGTTAAAGAGCCATTTAAAAAAAAAAAAATTTTAAATTACACTTTTTTTTATTGCATTTAAGTGTAAATATGAGATGTGAGGTCTTTTTGACCCCCCAGATCTCATATTTAAGAGGACCTGTTATGCTTTTTTTCTATTTCAAGGGATGTTTACATTCCCTGTAATAGGAAAAAAGTTACACAATTTTTATTTAAAAAAAAAACAGTGTAAAAATAAAAAATAAAATGTAAAAAAAATAAGAAAAAACGTTTTTTTTTAAATGCGTCCCGTCCCGCTGAGCTCGCCTGCAGAAGCGAACGCATACGTGAGTAGCGTCCGCATATGAAAACGGTGCAACCTGTAGAATTTTTTAAACATTGCCTATGGAGATTTTTAAGGGTAAAAGTTTGTTGCCATTCCCCGAGTGGGTGCAATTTTGAAGCGTGACATAGGGGGTGTCAATTTACTCGGCGTAACATTATCTTTCACAATATAAAGAATCTAAAAAAAACTGGGCTAACTTTACTGTTGTCTTATTTTTTAATTCAAAAAAGTGTATTTTTTCCAAAAAAAGTGCGCTTGTAAGACCGCTGCGCAAATACGGTGTGACAGACAGTATTGCAACGACCGCCGTTTTATTCTCTAGGGTGTTAGAAAAAAATATATATAATGTTTGGGGGTTCTAAGTAATTTTCTAGCAAAAAAAAATGTTTTTAACTTGTAAACAGCAGATATCAAAAAGAGGCTTGGTCCTTAAGTGATTAAATAAAAAGATGTAATTGTAAAAATAGGCGTGTGACAACTTTATCTTTCTGAGCAGTAGCCCACACGCTTAGTGGGAGTTGGCTTATATTGGAAATGTACACAGCTTTCGTCTTATACTTGCTGGTCAGAAATGGATTTGGCTGCAGCGAGAGACTCCCTGACATGTTCGGTCTGCCAGGATATCTTCAAGTATCCCGTGACATTGCCATGTGGACACAATTTCTGCCAGGACTGTATCATAAAGACATGGGACAATCAGGAGGAAAGAGAATCTTCCTGCCCGGAATGCATGCAGAGGTACAGAAACCGCCTGGGGCTAAAAAAAAACATAAGACTAAAAGACTTAGTGGAGATTTACCTAGCTGAAGCAAAGAAATTTGGGATCTTGTGTATTTACTGCGTTGACACCCCTACACCGGCTGTGAAGTCCTGTCTGAAATGTGAATCTTCTTTCTGCGATAAACACCTAAAAGTCCACAGCAAGTCACCGGAGCATGTCCTGACCCAACCCACCTCTGACTGGCAGAACAGAGAATGCCCCGTCCACAACCAGACCCTGGAGTATTACTGTGTGGAGGACTCATCTTGTATCTGTACGTTCTGCACGCAACAAAAAAAGCACCGAGGGCATACCATACACACCTTGTCTGAGGCAAGTACAAAAAAGAAAGCCGAAGGTAGACTCCTTTTAGCGAAGTTGACCAACCAGAGAGAAGAGACGGAGAAAACAATCCGGAGTTTGAAAAAACATAAGGATAAACTACAAGAGAAAGCCGTCGGTATAGCGGACAGGGTGGTCTCTCAGTTCAGAGCATCCCGGAGGCAGATAGAAGACCTCGAGCGCAGAGTCCCGGCTGAGATCACCACCAAAAAGGAGCAGATGTTAAGTTCAGTCTCTAATCGGGTCCATCAGCTGGAAATAAAGCAAGAAAAGTTATCTAAAAAGATCCGTCACATTAAAGAACTGCGCTCCATAACTGATCCGCTAACAGTGATATGGGAATCGGACCGAGGTGGCTTTTGCGGTGATGATGAGGTTGGAGAAAATGAACATAGAGCAGGAGATGATGAAGAACACATCCATGGTGCTGATGATCTGGATGAGATTCTGATCTCCCTTAATATACGGAAAGAATTATCTGATATTGTAAGCAATGCTATGAAACATCTCTCAGTGGCAGAAGGTTCAGATGTATATCTAGATGACAGCAGTGCCGCTGATAATGTAGAAGTATCTGTTGATCTAAAGGTCGCCTATGGAGTAAAACACAATGAAACTTATGAACAGACATCGGAAACATTCGAATCTAACCAGGTTTTAAGTAGCACTTCTTTTGACAGAGGAAGACATTACTGGGAAGTAGATATCATTGGCAGTAACAGCTTTAGAATTGGAATGTGTTATGCCAGCATAGACCGGAAGGGGTGGTCATCTGTAATCGGTAATACTGGTGATTCCTGGTGCTTAGTACATTCAGATGGAAAGTTCTCATTGAGGCATCTTCATAATGACATTGATTTAGATCATGAGTCTTTTATTAACAGATTAGGGATCTACCTAGATTATGAGGCTGGGCGGTTGTCCTTTTATGAGATGTGTGACCCGGTCAGGCATTTGCACACCTTCACCACCGTCTTCACTGAGCCCCTCCATGCTGTGTTTCGAGTTGGCTTAGATGTCTGGGTAAGAATTAGAACTTAAAATAGAATATGAAGAAACAATAATTAAAATGTTAGGAGTTTGGATTTTATTCTGGTGGGGGTGGGAGGGTTTAATCAAAAGAGTTTTATTAGTATTACATGCCCCTATGTTGTACGTATTGGTGGAGATTTACTAAAACTGGAGCACTCAGAATCTGGTGCAGCTCTGCATGGTGGCCAATCAGCTTCTAACTTCAGCTTGTTCAATTAAGCTTTGACAATAAAACCTGGAAGTTTATTGGTTTCTATGTAGAGCTGCACCAGATCTGGCATGGTCCAGTTTTAGTAAATCTCCTCCCTTTGAGTCAAATGTAGATCAAGGGTCATACACAGGGGCGTTGCTAGGTCTACAAAAGATCTGGGGCTAGAGCCCATAGCAGCGTAGTAAAGAAAGTCATATGCTTGGATGGGCATACACATGTATATACAGCAATATAGGTGTGTGTGTGTATCCCCAGAGAGCCCCCCACTTACATCAGGGTCCCCAGAGAACCCCCCCTTACATCAGGGTCCACAGAGAACTCCGCTTACATCAGGGTCCACAGAGAACCCCCCTTACATCAGGGTCCCCAGAGAACCCCCCCCTTACATCAGGGTCCCCAGAGAGCCTCCCCCTTGCATCAGGGTCCCCTGAGAGCCCCCCACTTACATCAGGGCTCCCAGAGAGCCCCCCTTACATTAGGGTCCCCAGAGGGCCTCCCCCTTAAATCAGGGTCCCCAGAGAGCCTCCCCCTTAAATCAGGGTCCCCAGAGAGCCTCCCCCTTAAAATCAGGGTCCCCAGAGAGCCTCCCCCTTAAAATCAGGGTCCCCAGAGAGCCTTCCCCTTAAAATCAGGGTCCCCAGTGAGCCTCCCCCTTGCATCAGGGTCCCCAGAGAGCCTCCCCCTTACATCAGGGTCCCCAGAGAGCCCCCCACATAAATCAGGGTCCCCAGAGGGCCTCCCCTCCCCTTGGGGACCCCTGCAGAGACTCTGGGCTATGGGCTCCAGATTCGGGGCTATAACCCCAAAAGCCACTCCCTAGCAACGCCACTGGTCATAGATAGGACAAGGTTTCTGCAATATGGAATACAGAGAAGGAATGTATTGCATAGACAATTTTCAAAGTTATCAGATTGCTGAAGATGAATGAAATGAGATACCTAATCAAAAACTGTTTGCAGGAACAAATGCAAAATAATATAGCAAAGCCCATATAATTAGAGTGTAATCAGTTAAGAAACTATGAAAACCAAAAAGTGTTGTGTGCTGTCCAAAAATAGAGAGATATTAGGAACTTCGTCGTTCCCTTTGATATAACCGATCACCAAGTTTATAGCACTAAAGCCTGAGTACGTCAGACCTGAGCACACAATGGACAGCAAGTAGAGGGTTCTACCTGCAACATACTGTTTTATTAATCTAGTGTTAATTAATATCATTTTATTCATCTCTTCTTTCCATTGTTGTAAGGCTGGCACCCCAGCTTGGGTCCACACCTTAGCTATCAGCCTCTTGGCTTCTGGTTGGGATTTTAACCACTTCCCGCCCAGCCTATAGTCAATTGAGGACTGGGCAGGATATTTGTCATTCCGGGTGGACGTCATATGATATCCTCCCAGAGCGCGCATTGCGCGAAGGCCATGGAGCTTCACTGCGGCACGATCTGTCACCAGCTGTGTCCATCGGAAAAAGCCATTGACTGATCAGTGTACCGGCTTGCTGTCGGTACCATGGGATCACTGTAACCAATCAGATCACAATAACAATTGGTAAACAATGGACGGCTTCCTTTCATACCATTCATTGTGTTCAACTGTGTTGCTGGCTGCGATTGGTCACAGTGATCACATGGTACAGACAGGGCCCAATCAGAGCCTATCTGTGCTATATGATTAGCTGTGACCAATCACAGCTAATCACAACAATACACACTGAATGAATAGGTTTCATTCTGTAAAATGCTTGGTTATAGCAATGTAATTCTCTGGTATAAACAATCATAATGTGTAAAAAAAAAAAAGATCACTTCCTCAGAGTAGTACAGTGTTACTGTAATGTATTGTAACACTGTATTGCTCTGGTCACTGTGTGTTTAAAAAAAATCATTAAAGAAATTTATTAAAAAAGAAAGAAAAATGTTAAAAAATTTAGGAAAAAATTATTATTATTATTACTTATTTTTTTTTACATACTGTCCCTAGTCAGTGTCTCTGATCGCTGCCAAACCAGTTATATGATGATGCTGTACTGCACTGGTAGAAAAAAAAATTGCGAAGAAAACAATTGTTACAATTTTTTTTTCATATTCCTAAAAATTGTGACAAAAAAATTACAACTTGAAAAAACTCGCCATGCCTCTTACTTAATACTTTGTACTGTCTACTTTCTAAAAATGGGTAATTTGGGGGGAATTTGAACTCTCCTTGCATTTTTCGGCCTCAAAAAATGACATAGGACATCAGGACTGATCAATTTTCACATATATTTCCCATAGTTTGTGGACTCTATAACTTTCCTACAGTCTAAATAATATACACTGATTTGGGTTATTTTCACTAAAGAAATGAAGCAGAATACCTTTCGGCTTAAGATTTTTTATTTGAAAAAAAATTTAGAACAAAAACAAAAAAAAAAAGTGTTGTTTTTTTTAAAAAAAACATTTTTGGTCTTTTTTCATTTATTTAGCAAAAAATAAAAACCCCAGAGGTGATTAAATACCACCAAAAGAGATCCGTCCGTTTTGGCTGGCCATTTTATATTGGATCAAGGAAATTCAAGGATGGGAAGTCCAAATGACCCATGGTTTGTCTTGTTTCATTGTACAGGTAAACCAACTGGACCTTATAAAAAATCAATCGCACCTTACTTACTTAACGCCGCAAAAGGCACTCATCCCTTTATATTGGAAAAAAACAACCATCCCGACATTACGTAAATGGTTGCTGAAAGTAGATTATGTTTATTACATGGAAGACATGACCCTTTCCTTAAGAAACAAATCAGATCTTGCAAAGAAAATATGGTCCTGTTGGTTTGCCTTTAAATACACTACCGCGTACGCAGAAATTATGTCTCAACCCATGTAACATGTTAATAGACAATACTAATGAGTAGGGGAATGTGGACCTAGGCAGACTTACACCCCCCCCCCCCCTCCCTCCCCTCCTCATCTATCTCCCTTCCCTCTTTTCTTTTCTTCATTTTATCATTCTCTCTTCCTTCTAATTCAAATATAATAGGAAATGAGGAGGTATGCTATTTTATGCTATTTTATACGTCACGTTTTCTCAAACCCATTCAGTAATGTATATTGGTGGTTATTTGACTCAACATGCATTGTATACTTCTTCTTTTTCTTAATAAAAACTAATTAAACACAAAAAAAAAATACCACCAAAAGAAAGCTCTATTTGTGTGAAAAAAATGATAAAAATGTCATATGGGTACAGTGTAGCATGACTGCGCAATTGTCATTCAAAGTGTGACAGCTCTGAAAGCTGAAACTTGGCCTGGGCAGAAAGGGGGTGAAAGTGCCCGGTATTGAAGGGGTTAAAGTAGATCTAAAAACCTAACTGGAACATCCTCTGTTAATAAACTCTCTTGACACAAATTTCTAAAAATGTACAATGAAATTTTTAATTTTTTTTTTTGATCCTGCCGTTATTGCATCCCTCTTTTTTCATGAATTGTATGTGTTTTTTGATCCTGCCATAAATTCAATCCCCTTTTTTGCGATTCTGTCATAAATTTAATCCCCCTCTTTTTTTGATCTTGCCATAAATTGCATTCCTCTTTTTTGATCCTGCCATAAATTGCATCCCTCTTTGATTCTGCCATAAATTGCATCCTTCTTTTTCGATCCCGTCGTTAATTGAATCCCCCTCCCCTCCCTTTTTTTTTTTATGATCCTGCCATTAATCTTGACTTTACATCTTGTTGCTACCACAAAGTATTTTATTTGAACATTTTCCCCTTTTTTTTTTTTTTTTTTAAGGAATATATTTCTCCCTTGGAGTAATAAGGTCCTAATATCTCATGTAGCATTTTTTCTACACACTTCTTTTTGGCTCAACAAAATAACTTTTTATATTGTCTTTCTTTCCTCTCCCTCTTCTCATGCTGGCTAAAAACAGGTGTTAGAGTCAGTAACCACTCGAATAATTGGTGGTATCAATCAAATATGTTAATTTTCTGTGACACCAACCTGATAGGACAATTATGTAGAGATGGAGTTTGCTTATGTGTATGTGAGTATATATATATTTTGCCATATCTGTTTCAAACTAGCTACGACTAAGGCTATTGCCGAAATGCGTCAGTTTTATTGTTTTATTGTCACTCTGATGTACCAATAAAGGACACTTCAAGGATTACAGTTTTGCCGCCTCTCCTTATTACTGTTACAATGAAATTAAGGAGACTAATATGAAATCAATTCTCACATTACCTTATGGTTTATTCTCCTGGTTTCTTAAGAAGGAGCTATTGGGCCATTTTCTAGTGGTGGCCACCACAAATATAGCAAGACCCTGGAGATCAGAACATACCCCTACTGTTGTGGAGTGGGTGTGTGAAATGCATGAAATGTAACCTTCTGAGAAAAATTTCCCTCAGAAAGAGAATAGACTTGAGCTTTATCTTCTTGCATGGTTCCAGTAGGAATACTTTAAGTCTTCTCTAGAGTCCTCCATCTTCCAAGGGCACTTAGGAGCCTGATTGGTGGTATGCCGGTCTGCTGGGAGTAGCCTGGTGAAGTGTCACGCTCTGTTTCTCTGATTTTCCTTCCTCTCCTTCTTTTATTCTCTTTTCTAATTCGGTTCTTCTTTTTCTTTGTTTTTTTTTTGCTTCCTTATCGTTTCTTTCTCCTCTTCTCTGAAATCCTTGTGGAGGAATCAGCTGCAACTATGGCACCAAAATATCTATGTTCATGAAGTACCATGGTTCTTCTTGTTGAATGATATCAAGGAATCCTCTGATAACTAAAATATATTCTGGTGTATTTTCTGATGCCACATTTTTTGTGACACATATTATGATGTTGTGATAAATGGGACTTTGATCCCAATCCAAGCTGTATGTAATGCTCATATATAACATATTGATATGAAATGGTATTTTCTGTGAATTTGCTCTTATATGCCTTCTGTGCTGCTTTCTGTATAAGAATTTGTTAACTTAATAACCAAAGATTATACTTAACTGGAACAGTGGCGGCTAGGGCTCAAAATTTGGGGGGGGGGGGGGCGTGAACAAACTGAAAAATTCAGAAAGAAAAAACATCAATTGCAGCCACTGTGCCATCAAACACTGCCACTGTGCCCATCAATTGCTGCCACTGGGCCATCAAATGCAGCCACTGTGCCCCATAAAATGCATCCACTGTGCCCGTCAATTGCCGCCACTGTGCCATCAAACGCAGCCACTGTGCCATCAAATACAGCCACTGTGCCCAATAAAATGCAGCCACTGTGCCCCATAAAATGCAGCCATTGTGCCCATCAATTGCCGCCACTGTTCCATCAAACGCAGCCACTGTGCCCATCAATTGCCACCATTGTGCCCATCAATTGGCGCCACTGTGCCCATCAATTGCTCCCACTGTGCCCTTCAATTGTCGCCACTGTGCCCATCAATTGCTCCCACTGTGCCCCATCAAATGCAGCCACTATGCCATATCAAATGCTGCCAGTGTGCCCCCCCCCGCCGTCTGCACTTACCTGTCTCGGTGGCGGTGGGACAGCTCCTCGATGTCCTCTCCTATCCTCTCTTCCCATCCTCTGTTATGATTGGACGCCTGGCATCCAATCACAGCGCCTGTCGTTTCAGCCAATCAGGTAACGGGTAACAGATCCGAGCACCTGATTGGCGGAGAGGCGGTTATAGTGTTAGGAAAGCGAATGTTCATTCCACTGAACTGGAAGATACTAAGTGCTTGCTCACAACAATGCAATATCACCATGGAGATGTGCTGTATATGTGTGTTTCAGATTGGTGAGATTTATTCTTAAAACGGTATGTGAAGGACCACCTGGCACCACGCCTGGGTGCCTCCACCATAGAGCTGCTTCCTCGCTGCTGGAACCCAGGAACAAGGTATTATAGCTAAGAATTGCAACCAAGAACTAGACAACACTATCTTAGGTGCAAACAGGAACTACCTTTATTGTAAATCCACACAGAATTTATGCCACACAAAATCAGATAAGAACTTGATCACATTATCCTAAACAATGCAAACTGTAAACAGTAATATCATCCGTACATCTAACAGTACATCTGATGAGCAGCTAGCAGCTAACAATACCCTAAATAAACAGTGATCTAATTAACAGTAAGCAACAGCCAGGCACCCAGATAAGCTTTGATTAGTCAGAGAGCCCACCCCAGACAGTCCAGCAACAAGTCCACAGCCCTGGATACACAAAGTGTATTACACATGCTGTCTTTCAGGTGTTTGGCTTTCACTTGTGTAATCTGTCCTCTAGAAAACTCATCATAAGGCTTCATGTATACTACACCTCCTAAACTTGAGTTTAGGAGCTTTTGGCATTTTTTGCCAAAGCTCCTAAACTCAACTCCATGAAAGCCTATGTGTCCATGTACAGATAGGCTTTTAGCATTGTTTAGGAGCTGCTACGGTTAGGGGAGGTTCAACCTCCCTCAACTGAATGTGAAAGAATTGCGTTCACGATAGGAACGTTTTGACTGCTGGCTATGGAAACCGCAAAATGTGGCCAATTCGTGGCAAAATCACAGAAGCATATTTTCCCGTGGCACATCAGAGCCAAGTGTACATGAAACCTAAGACAAAACTCATATACAGTGGAACCTTGGATTACGAGCATAATCAGTTCCAGGAGAATGCTTGTAATCCAAAGCCAGAGGCGGCTCTAGAATTTGTGAGGCCTTAGGCAAAACTTAGACATGAGGCCCCACTCACTCCCATAATGAGAAAAATAATTCAAGGGATGAAAATGAACTGTATTAGGAGTGTACAGTATAGGGGAGTGGACAGTACAGGGGGTGGGTAAGTGGGCATAATAAAGATATATTTTCCTCAAGCAGAGCTGCACAGGGAAGCTGCTCTCACAGATCCTACCTATTCTGGTAGGCTGTCACAAAGAGAGAAATAAAGGGGGATGGGTGGAGAAGGAAGGAAGGAAGGAAAGAGAAAAAGAGAGAAAGAAAGATGGAAGGAAAGAAAGAAAGAGAAAGAAAGAAAGAAAGAAAGAAAGAAAGAAAGAAAGAAAGAAAGAAAGAAAGAAAGAAAGAAAGAAAGAAAGATGGATGGAAGGAAAGAAAGAAAGAGAAAGAAAGATGGATGGAAGGGATGGAAGGAAAGAAAGAAAGATGGATGGAAGGAAAGAAAGAAAGATGGATGGAAGGAAAGAAAGGAAGAGAAAGAAAGAAAGAAAGAGAAAGAAAGATGGACGGAAAGAAAGAAAGAGAAAGAAAGATGGACGGAAAGAAAGAAAGAGAAAGAAAGATGGACGGAAAGAAAGAAAGAGAAAGATGGATGGAAGGAAAGAAAGAAAGAGAAATAAAGATGGATGGAAGGAAAGAAAGAAAGAGAAATAAAGATGGATGGAAGGAAAGAAAGAAAGAGAAATAAAGATGGATGGAAGGAAAGAAAGAAAGAGAAAGAAGGATGGAAGGAAAGAAAGAAAGAGAAAGAAATATGAATGGAAAGAAAGAACGAGAAAGAAAGATGGAAAGAAAGAAAGAAAGAAAGAAAGAAAGAAAGAGAAAGAAAGATGGATGGAAGGAAAGAAAGAAAGAGAAAGAAAGATGGATGGAAGGAAAGAAAGAAAGAGAAATAAAGATGGATGGTAGGAATGGAAGGAAAGAAAGAAAGAGAAATAAAGATGGATGGTAGGAATGGAAGGAAAGAAAGAAAGAGAAAGAAAGATGGATGGAAGGAATGGAAGGAAAGAAAGAAAGAGAAAGAAAGATGGATGGAAGGAAAGAAAGAAAGAAAGATGGATGGAAGGAAAGAAAGAGAAAGAAAGATGGATGGAAGGGATGGAAGGAAAGAAAGAAAGAGAAAGAAAGATGGATGGAAGGAAAGAAAGAAAGATGGATGGAAGGAAAGAAAGAAAGAAAGATGGAAGGAAAGAAAGAAAGAGAAAGAAAGATGGACGGAAAGAAAGAAAGAGAAAGATGGATGGAAGGAAAGAAAGAAAGAGAAAGAAAGATGGATGGAAGGAAAGAAAGAGAAAACAAGATGGAAAGAAAGAAAGAAATATAAAGAAAGATGGATGGAAGGAAAGAAAGAAAGAGAAAGAAAGAGAAAGAAAGAAAGAAAGAAAAGAAAGAAAGAAAGAGAAAGATGGATGGAAGGAAAGAAAGAAAGAGAAATAAAGATGGATGGAAAGAAAGAAAGAAAGAAAGAGAAAGAAAGAAAGATGAAGGAGAGAAAGAAAGAAAGAAAGATGAAGGAAAGAAAGAAAGAAAGAAAGAGAAAGAAAGAAAGATGAAGGAGAGAAAGAAAGAAAGAAAGGAAGGAAGGAAGGAAGGAAGGAAGGAAGGAAGGAAGGAAGGAAGGAAGAAGGAAGAAGGAAGAAAGGAAGAAAGGAAGAAGAAGAAAGAAAGAAAGAAGAAAGAAAGAAAGAGATGGATAGAAGGAAAGAAAGAAAGAAAGAAAGAAAAAGATGGATAGAAGGAAAGAAAGAAAGAAAGAAAGAAAAAGATGGATAGAAGGAAAGAAAGAAAGAAAGAAAGAAAAAGATGGATAGAAGGAAAGAAAGAAAGAAAGAAAGAAAAAGATGGATAGAAGGAAAGAAAGAAAGAAAGAAAGAAAAAGATGGATAGAAGGAAAGAAAGAAAGAAAGAAAGAAAAAGATGGATAGAAGGAAAGAAAGAAAGAAAGAAAGAAAAGATGGATAGAAGGAAAGAAAGAAAGAAAGAAAGAAAAAGATGGATAGAAGGAAAGAAAGAAGGAAAGAAAGAGAAATGGAAGGAAAGAAAGAGAAATGGAAGGAAAGAAAGAGAAATGGAAGGAAAGAAAGAGAAATGGAAGGAAAGAAAGAGAAGGGGGTGGAGGAAGAAGGGAAGGAAGAACATCCCCTACATCAGTGTACTCACTGGGACGCAGGAGGGACTGGAGGGATGGATGGATGGATGAATCAGACTCCCCTTTTCCTTTTCTGTTTTCTTCTTCAGCATGAATCTTCCCGCCCACACATCCCCTTCTGAGGCAGAGCAGAGAACACTGCCGAGGAGAGTGGGCGGGGCAGACACAGGAGGAGAGGGCGGGAGGAGGAGGAGCAGAAGCTCTCTCTCCTCTTCTGTTTGGCTGTGCGGGCAGCAGGGGGAGGGGGGAGATCTGTCAGAGCTCTGCTGAGCGGCTCTCCCTGTCTGTGATCCGGAGATGTACGTGAGCTCCGATCACACATCTCAGCCTGTTATCTCTCCCTGTAACAAAACGAGGGGACTCAGGACTGTGTGATGGCGGATACCTCTGCTGCTGGAAGAGGCGGCTCTCTAATTAGGTAAACAATCCAGCTGTGCGAGGCCCCTATGACTGTGAGGCCTGAGGCCACCGCCTATTTCGCCTAATTAGAGAGCCGCCTCTGTCCAAAGCACTCGCATATCAAAGCGAGTTTCCCCATAGAAGTCAATGGAAATGAAGATAATTCATTCTGCATTGACTTCTATTGCATGCAATACCGCATGTGGCCAGAGGTGGGGGGGGGCGCCCGGAGAGCCTCAGAAATACTCGGGGACAGCTCGGCTGAACTCGGAAACCCTCGGGAAGGCTCGGAAACACTCGGAAACTGAGTATTTCTGAGTGGTTTTGAGTATTTTCTAACCGTTCCGAGTGTCACCGGCGCCCCCACACCCCATTGGCTTGAATCCTGCTCGTTTTGCGAGACAACACCTGCAAACTGAGTCAGGATTTTTTTTAAAAAGTTGCCCGTCTTTTAAAATGCTTGTTAACCGCGTTACTCGTAAACCAAGGTTCTACTGTAATGTGGAATTTATTTATCTTCATAGATCTCCTGAGGATTATGGTTGATAAATATTTCTGTCCCAAGTAGAGGAGCTTCTCCAACCCAGTCTGCAGAAGGGCCACCATATTTCCTCTGACCATTACCCTGTACAAGATTAATATTACACCTTTCCATCCACTCCAGAAGAGAATGTTTATTGTACTTATTCAGAGAATTAATCCAAGCCTCGCTCTCAGCGTTCATCACATGGTTATCATTAGAGAATGATCTGCTCTCTCCATGGTATCAGACGCTGTACTGAGCTTTTTTTCATGCTCTGACCAGGAGAAGCCGACAAAATCCCCGGTCTCCTCCATGGGCCATAATCAGTGGGTAGAAGGCTAGCCCCTAGTCCCCTCAGTCCCTAGTCCCCCAGTGGTTACCGTGACTTGGTATAAAATCCCATAACTAAAAAGATAATATAATACAGCTTACCAATCCTTAGATGTGGTGGCTGCATTCGTTTTCCTTTTTTTTTCCCCTTTATTTTCACTTGGTTATTTGGCCAGTAACACTTCCTGTCTTAATCTGGCCATACATTATACAATTTTCTTATTCAACTTCCTTTAGATTTTACCTTCAACTATGTAGTGCAAGGGCCTGCATGATTGCATACAAATTGGAAGTGTTTAGGTGTGACCTCATATTATATGGTTTTGGTAAATCTCAAAGAAGATGTATGACCAGCCTTAGGGTGGCTCCATTCTGGATGGAGAAGCTTCAGAGACACCCGTTGAATTAAAATCAATATAGAACATAGAATGTATAACTTCTTATAGCAAAACCCACAATAAACATCTAAGGTGCACGTTCCTAATCTACATGTAGATGTTCATAAACTATCTTCTGGAATACACCCGGACTTAGAAGGAGATGAAGTCTCTGAATAAATAACATAAATATTACCACCATAACTAATTGTAGTCACACACAAACGTGACATACCTGGTGTAACAATGAAAAAAAAGACATTTTAAACATCCTCATGTTTGAAGTAGATCATCAGCACAAAGCATGTGGGGAGGTGCGGCGTGGTAAACGCTCCGAGTCCAGTTGCAGAGAACAGAACTTGTATTATTGTCAAAGTTCAATAATTCACAACAAGCCAGAGAGGAAGGAGCCCGACCGGTAACACTCACAGAATGTAACAGTGATATGTAGCAGAGCAGGTCTCACATGTGCCGACAGCGTCTGTCTTGAGGGGGCGGAATGCCACCTGGCCGGTCCGTACCCAAATGAGGAGGTCTCCAGGAAGGTTGGCGTGTCCCAATCCTTTCCCTACTCGTCTGGAACCTCTCCCTACCGCTAATCACTGTCCCTACCAGACAGATGACCTGTCCCTAACCTACCCACATACAAAACGCGTGCTGAGCCAGGGCCTTAAATAGGCTCTGCCTGACCCAAGATGGCTGCCGGAGTCACATGGGGTGACAGCATCAAATCGAATTGCTTAATTTATACCTAGTGAGGCGCTAAGTCAGAAACGTGTAAAAAATATCTAACTAATGCCAGTAAATGAATTAATAAATGTATATATGTTCAAAATCTCAGTCCTGTGAAGACTGAGGGAGTTGCATCACAACTCCCAGATGCAACTCCTTCAGTCTTTCCAGCAACGAGATTTTGAACACATATCCATGCGACTGTCATCTGTGATCGGCAATACCGGTGATTCCTGGTGCTTAGTACATTCAGTTGGAAAGTTCTCATTTAGGCATTGTAATCATTGAATTGCTTTACACCATGACTCCTCGATTAGGAGACTAAGGATCTACCTAGATTATGAGGCTGGGCGGTTGTTCTTTTATGCGCTGTGGGACCTGATCCGTCATAGCCCGGAAGGGGCCTTCATTTGTAATCGGCAATACCGGTGATTCCTGGTGCTTAGTACATTCAGATAAACGTTCTCTTTCCGGCACTTTAATAATGACATTGATTTATATAATTCAATTTAATCTAATGCAGCCTTTCTCAACCTTTTCAACACAGAGGAACCCATCGAAATAACTTTTCAATCTCAGAGAACCCCCGCTAAAACTTACTATATCTACAACTCATGATACATTAGTGTGATGGTCAGTGGGAAGAATTTCCCCCCTTACAGATAGCTAAAAAAGATCAACGGAGTCAGTGGGAACTGAGAGGAAGAAATTGCTCATTGCTCAAGGAACACCTAAAAACTTCTGGAGGAACCCTAGGATTCCATGGTTGAGGCACCCTAGCATGGATGAACACCTTAGCAGTCAACTTCTTGGCCATCTCCAGTGGGGTTTTTAAAGTAGATCTAAAACCTAACCAGGACATGCCTTCTCATTGCACCCCTCTGGGGAATAAATTCTGAAGATTCACAATGAAATTGTGGGCATTTATGTGAAGCCTGATCCTTGCATTACCCTATTGTCCGTTCCCTTGGGTTCGTTCTAGAAGGAGCCATTGTGCCATATTATAGTGGTGGCCCCCACAACTAAAACAAGACATTGGAGTTCAGAATATACCTCTACTGTGGTGGATTGGGTGTCTGAAATGACTAAGATTGAATCTTTTTGAGAAAATGATCTCTCAGGAAGTTAATAGACTTGAAAGATGTCAAATTGCACAATTCCATTGCAGTGGCGGATGGTGCTCAAAATTTTTGGGGGGCGCAAACAAACCAAAAAATACTGAAAAAAACACCCCATCAATTGCAGCCTCACTGTGCCCATCAAATGCAGCCACTGTGCCCATCAAATGCAACCACTGTGCCCATCAAATGCAGCCACTGTGCCCATCAAATGCAGCCACTGTGCCATCAATTGCAGCCACTGTGCCCATCAAATGCAACCACTGTGCCCATCAAATGCAACCACTGTGCCCATCAAATGCAGCCACTGTGCCCATCAAATGCAGCCACTGCGCCATCAATTGCAGCCACTATGCCCATCAAATGCAGCCACTGTGCCCATAAAATGCAGCCACTGTGCCCATCAATTGCAGCCACTATGCCCATCAAATGCAGCCACTGTGCCCATAAAATGTAGCCACCAGTGACGGCGCGTCCATAAGGGCGCACGGACACAGCCCCCCTCTCTCCAGCCACCCCTCAATCACCAATAGATAGATTCATGCATTGCACAATGTCTGCTCCAGTGTTAAGAAACTCCTTCCAATGTATTTACTTAATTTAAGTAAAAGGGCTTGTAACGAGCTTGGCCAAGACAAAAAAGTGCTGCGCCACACTGCCCAACAAGAATTCTCTTGCCTTTGTGGCTGTGTGTGGTGAAGAGATGAGCTCGGGCGTGTTATTTGGATATATATCTTTTGTGGCCCCCAACGAATCCCAGAGTGCTGCTCAGGACTAAGGATGACCTCGGGCGTGTTATTTGGATATACCGTATTTATCAGCGTATAAAACGCACCTTCACTTTAGGAGGGAAGTTTCAAGAAAAAACTTAAATTTTAAATAATGAACTGTGAAGCAAATTAAGGGTAGTGCCCTTCAATGCAGCCTAATCAGTGCCCATCTGCAGCCTTACCATTGCCATGAATGCAGCCTCACCATTGCCATGAATGCAGCCTCACCATTGCCATGAATGCAGCCTCACCATTGCCATCAGTGCAGCCTGATCGATGCCCATCTGCACCCTCTTAGGGGACAGGGAGGAGGCGGGACGAGCGCCAACAGTTTATTTACAAGAGAATCTCCTGTTTACTCGGTGGCCTCTTTAATACAAAGTCCCGCCTCCTATAATAGACGGAACAGTCGTCCAATAGTAGCCCAGGATATGGGACTTCCTATTACAGACGCCACCGAATAAACAGGAGATTCTCCTGTATGTGATCGTCCCGTCCCCCTCCCTGTCCCCTCCGAGGCAGCGCCCTGGGGGCCACAAAAGATATATATATATCCAAATTCCATGGGGGGGGGGAATATTAGACCAGAACGCGGGCCGCACTTTGGACATGCCTGGTCTAGGCGGATCATATTGGGTGTTAAACAGATAGCAGAGTCCCATAGAGCATGACTTCATAAAGACATGGTTTGATCAGTTTTTGTTGTTGAGGGACCTGAGTGCCCTGCACAGAGCCCTGACCTCAACCCTTCTGAACATCGATAGTGAACCAGGACTTCTCATCCAACATCAGTACCTGAACCTCACAAATAGGCACACATTCAAACAGACACCCTCCAAAATCTTGTGCAAAGCCTCCCCAGAAGAGCGGAGGATGGTATAGCCACAAAAGGAGGCCAGCTCCACATTAATGGCCATGGTTTTGGAATAGGATGTCCAAAAAGCTCGTTTAGGTGTGATGGTCAGATATTCATAATGCAAAGCGGCCCTAAACTAGAGCTTCCCTCCCTCTGCCAATGTGAGTGCTGCTGGTGTACGGGGGAAGTACAGGGGTACCAAGACAGATTAAAATACAGGTGCAAGTTCTATGTAAGAAAAAAATAAAGCTTTCAGTATGCAAAATAAATTCCTGACGTGTCACAATGCACAGCGACAGTCATTTTTCAGAAAACGCAGCCACTGTGCCAATTAAATGATGCCAGTGTGCCCATCAAATTCTGCCAGTGTGCCCATCAAATGCCAGTGTGCTCATCAATTGCAGCCACTGTGCCATCAAATTCTGCCATTGTGCCATCAAATGCAGCCACTGTGCCAATTAAATGCTGCTAGTGTGCTCATCAAATGCCACTGTGCTCATCAATTGCAGCCACTGTGCCCATTAAATGCAGCCACTGTGCCCATCAATTGCAGCCACTGTGCCATCAAACGCAGACACTGTGCCAATCAAATGCTGCCAGTGTGCCCATCAAATGCTGCCAGTGTGCTCATCAATTGCAGCCAGGGTGCCCATTAAATGCTGCCACTGTGCCCATCAAATGCTGCCACTGTGCCCATCAAATGCTGCCACTGTGCCATCAAATGCAGCCACTGTGCCATCAAACGCAGACACTGTGCCAATTAAATGCTGCCAGTGTGCCCATCAAATGCTGCCAGTGTGCCCATCAAATGCTGCCAGTGTGCTCATCAATTGCAGCCAGGGTGCCCATTAAATGCTGCCACTGTGCCCATCAAATGCTGCCACTGTGCCATCAAATGCAGCCACTGTGCCATCAAATGCAGCCACTGTGCCATCAAACGCAGCCACTGTGCCAATTAAATGCTGCCAGTGTGCCCATCAAATGCTGCCAGTGTGCTCATCAATTGCAGCCAGGGTGCCCATTAAATGCTGCCACTGTGCCCATCAAATGCTGCCAGTGTGCCATCGAATGCCGACAGTGTGACCCCCCCCCCGCCCGCTCGCTGTCTGCCCGGCACTTATCCTGTCTTAGTGGGGCAGCGGGTGACGGCGACAAGCGGGATTCTTCAAGGCAGCGTCTCCTGCCATCCTCATCTTCCGACTGACTCCCATCCTCTCCTCCTGATAGGCGTACAATAGCGGCGCCTGTCTTCTCAGCCAATCAGGTGACAGGTAACAGACCCGAGCACCTGATTGGCGGAGAGGTGGTTCAGTGTCGCTTTCGTAACACAGCTAAGTGAACTGCGAGTGCCAAGCATGGCGCTGGCATGTAACCATTTTTTACATCTACTAGAGCCTATGGCTCTAATCAGGTGCTTCAAAAACACCCCCCCCTGTAATTCAGGCACCCGATGCACGAAGGTCGGAGGTCCGCCCGAAAAAAAATATTAAAAACCAGCAGCTACACATACTGCAGCTCCTGGCTTTTAATAATAGGACAATTTTCTGTCCTGGAGTCCAGCGATGTCGGCACCGCAGCTGATGTTTGAGCTGTCGGGTGCTGCCGCCGCCATTGCGGGTAAGGGTACCCAGCAGTGTAGCCTTACGGCTTCACGCCGGGAACCCTACTGCGCATGCACGAGGCCCCGCTCCTCTCTCCTATTGAGTGTCTGGGTGCTATTTTCTGGGTGTCTGGTGTGCTCCTGTACCTTTAAGAAGGGATGGGCTGCCCTTCAGTCCACCTGCCCTCATTTATCCATCAGAATGCATGTGCCTCCACTGTGGGGACACTCAGCGTTAGGATCACAGATATCAGGGTGCCGTGGCTTACACATGCGTTTGCAAATGCATGCGGACTAAACCCCTGTTTTTAACGCAGACTGTTAGACAGGTTAATTTGGTTGTCTGCGAGCTGGTGGCAAGTAGGCTTGGAATTTTTTCCTGGGCATTCCCTTGGCCTTGTTTCTATCCTCTCTCCTACTGGCCCGACGACAGGGTGAGGGGGGAGGAGGGAGGAGGAGGAGGGAGCCCCAGCCGTGACGTCAATACCCGTGGCTGAGGCTCCCAGAAGTGGGAAAGGATACCTGTCAAAAACAGGTATTCCGTCCCCCCTCCCCCCCGAAAGGTGCCAATTGTGGCACCGGAGGGGGGGAAGGAAACAGATGAGCAGAAGTTCCACTTTAATGCACAGGCCGCCACTGATACCGGACGTGTTGTAAAGGAACATGGTTAAATATCCATCCATCTACCCACCCATCCATTCATCCATCTACCCACCCATCCATTCATACATCTACCCACCCACCCATCCATCCATCTACCCACCCATCCATCCATCCATCCATTCATCCATCTACCCACCCATCCATTCATACATCTACCCACCCATCCATCCATCCATCCATCTACCCATCCATCCATCCATTCATCCATCTACCCACCCATCCATTCATACATCTACCCACCCATCCATCCATCCATTCATCCATCTACCCACCCATCCATCCATCTACCCACTCATCCATCCACCCATCCATCTACCCACCCATCCATCCACCCATCCATCTACCCACCCATCCATCCACCCATCCATCTACCCACCCATCCATCCATTCATCCATCTACCCACCCATCTATCCATCCATCCATCCATACATCCATCCATCCATCTACCCACCCATCCATCCACCCATCCACCCACCCATCCATTCATACATCTACCCATCCATCCATTCATACATCTACCCATCCATCCATTTATCCATCCATCTACCCATCCATCCATCCATCCATCCATCTACCCATCCATCCATCCATCCATCCATCCATCCATTCATCCATCTACCCATCAATCCATCCACCCACCCATCCATTCATACATCTACCCATCCATCCATTCATACATCTACCCATTTATCCATCCATCTACCCACCCATCCATCCATCTACCCACCTATCCATCCATCTACCCACCCATCCATTTATCCATCTACCCACCCATCCATTCATCCATCTACCCACCCATCCATTCATACATCTACCCACCCATCCATCCATCCATCTACCCACCCATCCATCCATCTACCCACCCATCCATCCATCTACCCACCCATCCATCCATTCATCCATCTACCCACCCATCCATCCATCTACCCACCCATCCATCCACCCATCCATCTACCCACCCATCCATCCACCCATCCATCTACCCACCCATCCATCCATCCATCTACCCACCCATCCATCCATCTACCCACCCATCCATCCATCTACCCACCCATCCATCCACCCACCCATCCATCCACCCATCCACCCATCCATTAATACATCCATCCACCCATCCATCCATCTACCCATCCATCCATCCATCCATCCATCTACCCACCCATCCATCTACCCATCCATCCATCTACCCACCCATCCATTCATCTACCCACCCATCCATCCATCTACCTACCCACCCATCCACCTACCCACCCATCCATCTACCCATCCATCCATCTACCCACCCACCCATCCATCCACCTACCCACCCATCCATCTACCCACCCATCCATTCTTCTACCCACCCATCCATCCATCTACCTACCCACCCATCCATCCATCCATCCATCTGCCCACCCATCCATTCATACATCTACCCACCCCTCCATCCATCTACCTACCCATCCATCCATCTACCTACCCATCCATCCATCTATCTACCCATCCATCCATCTATCTACCTACCCATCCATCCATCTACCTACCCATCCATCTATCTACCTACCCATCCATCCATCCACCCACCCATCCATCCATCCATCCATCCATCTACTCACCCATCCATTCATACATCTACCCATCCATCCATCTACCCACCCATCTATTCATCCATCTACCCACCCATCCATCTACCCGTCCATCCTTCCATCCATCTACCCACCCATCCATCCATCCATCTGCCCATCCATCCATCTACCCACCCATCCATCTATCTAACCATCCATCCTTTCATCCATCTACCCACCCATCCATTCATACATCTACCCACCCATCCATCCATTCATCCATCTACCCACCCATCTATCCATCCATCCATCCATCCATCTACCCACCCATCCATCCACCCATCCACCCACCCATCCATTCATACATCTACCCATCCATCCATTCATACATCTACCCATCCATCCATTTATCCATCCATCTACCCATCCATCCATCCATCCATCTACCCATCCATCCATCCATCCATCCATCCATCCATCCATTCATCCATCTACCCATCAATCCATCCACCCACCCATCCATTCATACATCTACCCATCCATCCATTCATACATCTACCCATTTATCCATCCATCTACCCACCCATCCATCCATCTACCCACCTATCCATCCATCTACCCACCCATCCATTTATCCATCTACCCACCCATCCATTCATCCATCTACCCACCCATCCATTCATACATCTACCCACCCATCCATCCATCTACCCACCCATCCATCCATCTACCCACCCATCCATCCATCTACCCACCCATCCATCCATTCATCCATCTACCCACCCATCCATCCATCTACCCACCCATCCATCCACCCATCCATCTACCCACCCATCCATCCACCCATCCATCTACCCACCCATCCATCCATCCATCTACCCACCCATCCATCCATCTACCCACCCATCCATCCATCTACCCACCCATCCATCCACCCACCCATCCATCCACCCATCCACCCATCCATTAATACATCCATCCACCCATCCATCCATCTACCCATCCATCCATCCATCCATCCATCTACCCACCCATCCATCTACCCATCCATCCATCTACCCACCCATCCATTCATCTACCCACCCATCCATCCATCTACCTACCCACCCATCCACCTACCCACCCATCCATCTACCCATCCATCCATCTACCCACCCACCCATCCATCCACCTACCCACCCATCCATCTACCCACCCATCCATTCTTCTACCCACCCATCCATCCATCTACCTACCCACCCATCCATCCATCCATCTGCCCACCCATCCATTCATACATCTACCCACCCCTCCATCCATCTACCTACCCATCCATCCATCTACCTACCCATCCATCCATCTATCTACCCATCCATCCATCTATCTACCTACCCATCCATCCATCTACCTACCCATCCATCTATCTACCTACCCATCCATCCATCCACCCACCCATCCATCCATCCATCTACTCACCCATCCATTCATACATCTACCCATCCATCCATCTACCCACCCATCTATTCATCCATCTACCCACCCATCCATCTACCCGTCCATCCTTCCATCCATCTACCCACCCATCCATCCATCCATCTGCCCATCCATCCATCTACCCACCCATCCATCTATCTAACCATCCATCCTTTCATCCATCTACCCACCCATCCATTCATACATCTACCCACCCGTCCATCCATCCATATACCCACCCATCCATCCATTGATCCATCTACCCACCTGTCCATCCATCCATTTACCCACACATCCATTCATACATCTACCCACCCATCCATCTACCCACCCATCCATTCATCCATCCATCCTTCTACCCACCCATCCATACCTATCTATCCATCTACCCACCCATCCATCTACCCACCCATCCATTCATCCATCTACCCACCCATCCATTCATCTACCCACCCATCCATCCATCTTCCCACCCACCCATCCATTCATCCATTTACCCACCCATCCATTCATCTACCCACCCATCCATCCATCTACCCACCCATCCATCCATCTTCCCACCCACCCATCCATTCATCCATATACCCACCCATTCATCCATCTATCCATCTACCCATCTACCCACCCATCCATCCATCTACCCATCCACCCACCCATCCATCCATTCATCCATCTACCCACCTATCCATTCATCCATCTACCCACCCATCCATCTATCCATCTACCCACCCATCCATTCATACATCTACCCACCCACCCATCCATCCATCTACCCACCCATCCATCCATCCATCCATTCATCCATCTACCCACCCATCCATTCATACATCTACCCACCCATCCATCCATCCATCCATCTACCCATCCATCCATCCATCCATCCATCCATCCATCCATCCATCCATCCATCCATCCATTCATCCATCTACCCACCCATCCATTCATACATCTACCCACCCATCCATCCATTCATTCATCCATCTACCCACCCATCCATCCATCTACCCACTCATCCATCCACCCATCCATCTACCCACCCATCCATCCACCCATCCATCTACCCACCCATCCATCCACCCATCCATCTACCCACCCATCCATCCATTCATCCATCTACCCACCCATCTATCCATCCATCCATCCATACATCCATCCATCCATCTACCCACCCATCCATCCACCCATCCACCCACCCATCCATTCATACATCTACCCATCCATCCATTCATACATCTACCCATCCATCCATTTATCCATCCATCTACCCATCCATCCATCCATCCATCTACCCATCCATCCATCCATCCATCCATTCATCCATCTACCCATCAATCCATCCACCCACCCATCCATTCATACATCTACCCATCCATCCATTCATACATCTACCCATTTATCCATCCATCTACCCACCCATCCATCCATCTACCCACCTATCCATCCATCTACCCACCCATCCATTTATCCATCTACCCACCCATCCATTCATCCATCTACCCACCCATCCATTCATACATCTACCCACCCATCCATCCATCCATCTACCCACCCATCCATCCATCTACCCACCCATCCATCCATCTACCCACCCATCCATCCATTCATCCATCTACCCACCCATCCATCCATCTACCCACCCATCCATCCACCCATCCATCTACCCACCCATCCATCCACCCATCCATCTACCCACCCATCCATTCATACATCTACCCACCCATCCATCCATCCATCTACCCACCCATCCATCCATCTACCCACCCATCCATCCACCCACCCATCCATCCACCCATCCACCCATCCATTAATACATCCATCCACCCATCCATCCATCTACCCATCCATCCATCCATCCATCTACCCACCCATCCATCTACCCATCCATCCATCTACCCACCCATCCATCTACCCACCCATCCAATCCACCTACCCACCCATCCATCTACCCATCCATCCATCTACCCACCCACCCATCCATCCACCTACCCACCCATCCATCTACCCACCCATCCATTCTTCTACCCACCCATCCATCCATCTACCTACCCACCCATCCATCCATCCATCTGCCCACCCATCCATTCATACATCTACCCACCCCTCCATCCATCTACCTACCCATCCATCCATCTACCTACCCATCCATCCATCTATCTACCCATCCATCCATCTATCTACCTACCCATCCATCCATCTACCTACCCATCCATCTATCTACCTACCCATCCATCCATCCACCCACCCATCCATCCATCCATCCATCTACTCACCCATCCATTCATACATCTACCCATCCATCCATCTACCCACCCATCTATTCATCCATCTACCCACCCATCCATCTACCCGTCCATCCTTCCATCCATCTACCCACCCATCCATCCATCCATCTGCCCATCCATCCATCTACCCACCCATCCATCTATCTAACCATCCATCCTTTCATCCATCTACTCACCCATCCATTCATACATCTACCCACCCGTCCATCCATCCATATACCCACCCATCCATCCATTGATCCATCTACCCACCTGTCCATCCATCCATTTACCCACACATCCATTCATACATCTACCCACTCATACATCTACCCACCCATCCATCTACCCACCCATCCATTCATCCATCCATCCATCTACCCACCCATCCATACCTATCTATCCATCTACCCACCCATCCATCTACCCACCCATCCATTCATCCATCTACCCACCCATCCATTCATCTACCCACCCATCCATCCATCTTCCCACCCACCCATCCATTCATCCATTTACCCACCCATCCATTCATCTACCCACCCATCCATCCATCTACCCACCCATCCATCCATCTTCCCACCCACCCATCCATTCATCCATATACCCACCCATTCATCCATCTATCCATCTACCCATCTACCCACCCATCCATCCATCTACCCATCCACCCACCCATCCATCCATTCATCCATCTACCCACCTATCCATTCATCCATCTACCCACCCATCCATCTATCCATCTACCCACCCATCCATTCATCCTTCCATCCATCTACCCATCCATCCACCCATCCATCTATATATCCACCCATCCATTCATCCATCCGTCTACCCACCCATTCATTCATTCATCAGAATGCTGATCATCATCTATCTACCCACCCATCCATATATCCATTCATCTATACAACCTGTATATGAGCAAATATGGGGCATGTAGTAACAGGTGGGTGTGGCTGGATTGTGTTGGATATTGGGTGTGTTGTAAGGGAACATAGTAAAATATGCCTCCATTCATCCATCTATTCACCCACCCCATCTATCTACCCATCCATCCAATCATTAATCACTCCATCTACCCACCCATCCTTATATCTATCCATCAATTCATCCATCCACCCATCCTCCCATCCATCCACCCATTCAACTACCCACCTATCTATCTATCCATCCATCCATCTAATCATCCATCCATCTAATCATCCATCCATCCATCAATATACCCTTCTATCCATCCGTTCATTCCTCCATCTACCCATCTATCCATCCATCTATCCATTCATCCAACCATCTACCCATCCATTCATCTATCCTCCCATCCTCGCATCCATCCACCCATCCACCTACCCATCCATCAATCAGTGTTCCCAACCTAGCAAAGTAAAATCTACTGACAGGATGCCAAGAATTTAATGACAGAGACAATTTTTCTTTTCTTTTTTTACTGACACTTCAAAAAAGTACATAAAATTAATGTTTTCAGTGCAAAACAGTGCAAATATCAATATTAAAGTTACAAGCATGTAGCTAGAAATATTAGCAATTACATAAGAGTTCACAGGGCTCCCCTTAACATTAGATTCCACAGAGTTCCCCTTTACATCAGTTGTATGGATGTGACATTATAATTCTTTAACAAAAAGACTAGGTCATAGGTGAGAGTGAAACTTTATCTTCCTGGAGGGCAAACACACCCTGTGGGTTGGCTTATATTAGACACGTACACAGCTTTTGTTCTTACACCTCCTGCTCAGAAATGGCATCTCCTGTAGTGGAAGCCGCGCTGAAATGTTCGGTCTGCTGGGAAATCTATAAAGACCCCGTGACATTGCTGTGTGGACACAATTTCTGCCAGAACTGTATCAAAAAGACATGGGACCACCAGGAGGAAAGAGAATCTTCCTGCCCGGAATGCATGCACAGGTACAGAAACCGGAAAAAGAAATAAGGGAATGGCAGCCTCTACATAATACTACCACCTAGGTGGAGCATGATAACAGTACAATGGTGTAGCTATGGAGCTATTCCTCTAGTGCAGGGATATGCAATTAGCGGACCTCCAGCTGTTGCAAAACTACAAGTCCCATCATGCCTCTGCCTCAGGGTGTCATGCTTGTGGTTGTGGTTGTCAGAGTCTTGCTATGCCTCATGGGAATTGTAGTTCTGCAACAGCTGGAGGTCCGCTAATTGCATATCCCTGCTCTAGTGAAAACCATAAAAAATCATAAAAAAAACATATAAACTTTGGATTTGAATGTTTTTTTTATGATTTTTTATGGTTTTCACTAGAGGAATAGCTCCATATCTACACCATTGTACTCTTATCATGCTCCACCTAGGTGGTAGCATTATGTAGAGGCTGCCATTCCCTTATTCCTTTTTCCTTTAGTCTTTTTTTCTCTCATACATAGAGCATCAAGGTTTTTTTTCTCATTTACAGAGCATCAGTTATTCCCCTTTCTTTTAATACAGTCTCCTGTATCCTATATACCATAGCGCAGTGTCACACACATTCTTTCTTTGCACCACAGGTACAAAAACCGACCTGAGCTAAAAACAAACACAAGACTAAGAGACATAGCGGAGGAGATCCAAGCTGAAGAACAGAAATCTGGGATCTCGTGTACTTACTGCGTTGACACCCCTACACCGGCTGTGAGGTCCTGTCTGAAATGTGAATCTTCTTTCTGCGATAAACACCTAAAAGTCCACAGCAAGTCACCGGAGCACGTCCTGACCCAACCCACCTCCGACTGGCAGAACAGAGAATGCTCCCTCCACAACCAGACCCTGGAGTATTACTGTGTGGAGGACTCATCTTGTATCTGTAAATCCTGCATGACAGAAATAAAGCATCGGGGGCATACCATACAAACCTTGTCCCAGGCTAGTATGGAAAAAAAAGACAAATATAAACTCATTTTAATGAAGTTGATAAACCAGAAGAAGGAGATGGAGAAAAGAATCCACGGTTTGAAAAAACATGAGGGCAAACTGCAAGAAAAAGCCGACGGTATAACCGAATGGGTGGCCTCTCTGTTCAGAACGTTCCGGAGGCAGATAGAAGACCTTGAGCGCAGAGTCCTGGCTGAAATCTCCAAGGAGCTCATTTCAAGCTCTGGTCTGATTAATCAGCTGGAAAAAAAGTATGAAGAGCTATCCAAAAAGATCCATCACATTGAAGAGCTGCGCTCCATACCTGATCCGCTAGCGGTGATCCGGGAGCTGGACCGAGGTGATTTTTGCGATAACGATGAGGAGGGAGATAATGAAGATGGAGCAGAAGATGATGAACACATCCATGGTGCTGGTGACTTGGACAATATTCTGATTTCCCTTAATATATGTAAAGAATTATCTGATATTGTAAGCAATGCTATGAAATATCTCTCAGTGGCAGAAGATTCAGATGTATGTCTAGATGACAGCAGTGCCGCTGCTAATGTAGAAGTATCTGGTGACCTAAAGGTTGCCACTGGTGTAGAATTTCTTGAAACTAAACAACAGACATTGCAAACATTCGAGTCTAACCAGGTTTTAAGTAGCACTGCTTTTGATAGAGGAAGACATTACTGGGAAGTAGATATCATGGGCAGTAACAACTTTAGAATTGGAATGTGCTATGCCACCATAGACCGGAAGGGGCGGTCATCTGTAATTGGCAATACCGGTGATTCCTGGTGCTTAGTACGTACAGTTGGAAAGTTCTCATTTAGGCATCTTAATCATTCTATAGGTTTACACAATGAGTCCTCTATTAGGAGATTAGGGATCTACCTAGATTATGAGGCTGGGCGGCTGTCCTTTTATGAGCTGTGTGACCCGAGCCACCACTTACACACCTTCACCACCGCCTTCACTCAGCCCCTCCATGCTGTGTTTCGAGTTGGCTCAGGTGTCCAGGTAAAAATTAGGAATGAAAGAATTTTTGCAGATAGGAAGAAATAATAATACAATGTTAGGAGATTGGGTTTTCATTTGGTGTTTTTTTTTTTTTTTATCTAAAGCAAACCTTTTCAACATGGAGGAACCTTCGAAATAACCTCTATGCGGGGTCTCAGGGAACCGGTTCCTATAATTACTATATCTACAACTCATGATACATTTGTGTGATGGTCAGGGGGAAGAATGCTCCTTACGCTTGTGATCATTGGGAAGAATCCCCTTCCCCCTTACAGATAGCTAAAAAATATCAACGGTGTCAGTGAGAACTATCTGAGAGGCAGAAATTGCTCATTGCTCAAGCAACCCCTAGCAACCTTTGGAGGAACACTAGGGTTCCATGGAGCCCTGGTTGAGAAACCCTGCTCTAAAAAGACCTAATCTCAGACTAAGTGAAGAGAATAAGTGCAAAATAATATAGCAAAGTCCATATAATTAGAGGACAATTGGTTGAGAAACCATGAAAACCAAAAGGGCCATCTCAAATCTAGGGATATTCAGAACTTAGTAATACCCTTATGCCGCGTACACACGACCGGTTTAGCCGTCGTAATAAACTCCGACGGTTTCTCCGACGGAACTCCATTCAAGCGGTCTTGCCTACACACGGCCAACCCAAAGTCCGATCGTCCAGAACGCGGTGACGTACAACACTTACGCCGGGACTAGAAAAAGGAAGTTCAATAGCCAGTAGCCAAAAGCTTCCGTCTCGTACTTGCTTCAGAGCATGCATCTTTTTTAGTCCGTCGGACCAGCATACAGACGATATAGTTTTCCCGATAGAAATTGGGTCCGTCGGAAATATTTAGAAAATGTTCCATTTCTAGGTCCGTCAGATTTTTCAGAAAAAAAAAAAACGGCCGATGAGGTCTGCACACGATCGGTATATACGATGAAAAGCTTCCGTCTGACTTTTTCTGTCGGACATTCCGCTCGTGTGTACGCGGCTTTAGACATAACAGATCACAACCGAGTTTAAAACACAAAACCTAAACAAAAGAGCCACAAGTAAGAGTTGCACCTAATGGACAGCAAGTAAAGGGATAGACCTGCCACATGCCCCAAATATTCCCCCAAAAATTTCAGGCTACCTCATCGGTTTCTTATATGCAATCATTTTAATAATCCTTTCTCTCCATTGTTGTAAGGTAGGCACCCCAGCTTGGGTCCATACCTTAGCTGCCAACTTCTCGACCATCCGGTGGGATTTTTAAACTAGAACCAAAAACTAACCAGAACATGTCCTCTCATTGGACGACATTTTGAAAATTCACAATGAAATTGTGGACATTTATATGGGGTCTGATCTTTGCATTACCTTATTGTCCATTCTCCCAGGAACATGCTCTCCTAATATATCCTCTTGGGACCAATTTAAAAAAATTTACAATGAAATCTAGGCTACTAATATGAAGCCTCACATTACCTTATTAAAGAAACAGGGGGGGGGGGGCTCTCTAAGTGTTGTATTAAAACAGTATTATTGCACAAGATTAAAAACGCTTATAATGCCCCGTACACACGGTCGGATTTTCCGATGGAAAATGTCCGATCGGAGCGTGTTGTTGGAAATTCCGACCGTGTGTAGGCTCCATCACACATTTTCCATCGGATTTTCCGACACACAAAGTTGGAGAGCAGGAGATAAAATTTTCCGACAACAAAATCCGTTGTCGGAAATTCCGATCGTGTGTACACAAATCCGACGGACAAAGTTTCACGCATGCTCAGAATAAATAAAGAGATGAAAGCTATTGGCCACTGCCCTGTTTATAGTCCCAACGTACGTGTTTTACGTCACCGCGTTTAGAACGATCGGATTTTCCGACAACTTTGTGCGACCGTGTGTAGACAAAACAAGTTTGAGCCAACATCCGTTGGAAAAAATCCTAGGATTTTGTTGTCGGAATGTCCGAACAAAGTCCAACCGTGTGTACGCCCTATATGATATAAGTGGGAGTCATGTTATGTAGTCCTGGCAGTTCTACTGCGTCCCAAAGGCTCCTCGCATGATCCGGGTAGCTGGGAAAGGTTCTGGTGTGATGTTGTGCTGAATGGCTGTACATTCCCTTACCTCACGTTCACATTAGCCTATTGTCCATTCTCCCGGGTTCCTTCAAGAAAGAGCTATTGTGCCATATCCTAATGGTGGCCCCCCCACAACTATAACGAGACACTGGAGTTCACAACATACCCCCACTGTGGCGGAGTGGGTGTCTGAAATGAATGAGATTAAATAATTGTGAGAAAAAAATTTCCCAGGAAGGTAATAGACTTGAGCCATATCAAATTGCATAGTTCCAGTGTGACTACCTTAACCACTTGATTTTTATGTTTTCAGCACTGCCATACATGCCACACTTCATTTTATAGACAAATAGAGCTTTATGTTGATGTATTTAATCACTGCTGTTTTGTTTTTTGTTTTGTTTTTTTACTATAAAAAGGAAAAAAAAAAGACCCAAAATGTAAAAAAATGCTTTACTGTTTTTTTTGTTTTGTTTTTAGTTTCCATTATAGAACTTTACAAATAAATAATCTTTCTTCATAATTTTAAGCTACAATGTATTCTGCTACATTTCTTTGATTTAAAAAACACAAATCAAATAGGTGTATATTCTTTAGTCTGGCCTACTAGTCACGATACAGTATATACATGTGAAATTGATCAATGCTGATTTTCTGGCGGCCAATCTGATTTCTCAGTGCCCTAAAATGCCAGGACAGTACAAATACCCCCTACAATGACCTATTTTTAAAAAAGGGGACAGTCCAAGGTATTCAGTAAGAGGCATGGTGAGTTTTTTTAAGTTGTACTTTTTTGCCACAATTTTTTAGAAAATGAAGAAAGTAAATAAAATTTGATTTTATTTCACAAAATTGCCTTTTTAACAGGTTATTTCTAACATACAGCATAGGCATACTTACAATTACACTCCAAAACACATTCTTTTACTCCCCCTTAGTATGAGAATAGCACCTGTGAGACTTTTTCGCTGCTTAAATGCATAAAGAGGCTCAAAAGCCAAGGAGCACCTTCAGACTTTTAAGGAGCATAAATAATCAGATTTTCTGACTACCTATCACATTTCTTTGAGGCCCTGAAGTTCCAGGACAGGAAAAATACTCACAAAATGACTCTATTTTGCAAAATAGACCCTCCAACTTATTTTATTAGAAGCATGGTGAGTCTTTTGAGAATCACATTCTACGCGTTTCTGAAAAGTAAAGAAAGAAAAAACAAAATAGTTTTTTTTGTTTTTTAAAAAGCACATCTGCCAATTAATAAAATATTTCTCACACACAACATGGCCATATTTAGAATTACACTCCAAAACAAATTATGCTCCTCCTGAGTAAATCTTTCTAAATTGCTGCATCAAAATAATAATCATAATCTTTTTTTTTTTTATATATAATTCTCCTTTAAGGGGGCATGGAAAGGGGCGTGTCCTATGGCTACATACTTTTGCTAATAGGTGTCCCTCGTTCCTATGTCAAAAAGTTGGGAGGTGTGGTGTCTCAAAGAAATGTAGTTAGTGGTATCTGGTATGTACAGATGGGTCAGTTCAGGCAGCAGACAGAGACATGGTCAGCAAACAGGCAAAGGATCGGCCCAGGCAGCAGGCAGGAACACCTTCAATAAACAGGCCAGAGTACGTACAAGGGGCAGGCATAGGCAACACTGCACTGGTGTGGTGGTGATCAGGGACACTGTTACTGGTGGCACTGTGGCACTGGCTCTGATGACACTGGCACTGGTGTGGTGGTGATCAGAGACACTGTTACTGGTGGCACTGGCTCTGATGACACTGGCACTGGTGTGGTGGTGATCAGGAACACTGTTACTGGCGGCACTGGCTCTGATGACACTGGCACTGGTGTGGTGGTGATCAGGAACACTGTTACTGGCGGCACTGGCTCTGATGACACTGGCACTGGTGTGGTGGCGATTATTGACACTGTTACTGGCGGCACTGGCACTGGTGCGGTGGCAATCAGGGACACTGTTACTGGTGGCACTGGCACTGATGACACTGGCACTGGTGTGGTGGTGATCAGGAACACTGTTACTGGTGGCACTGGCTCTGATGACACTGGCACGGTGGCAATCAGGGACACTGTTACTGGCGGCACTGGCTCTGATCACACAGGCACTGGTGTCATGGCAATCAGGGACACTGTTACTGGTGGCACTGGCTCTGATGACACTGGCACTGGTGTGGTGGCAATCAGGGACATTGTTACTGGTGGCACTGGCTCTGATCACACTGGCAATGGTGTGGTGGCAATCAGGGACACTGTTACTGGCGGCACTGGCTCTGATGACACTGATGTGTTGGCAATCAGGGACACTGTTACTGGCTGCACTGGCTCTGACACTGGCACTGGTGTGGTGGCGATCAGGGACACTGTTACTGGTGGCACTGGCTCTGATGACACTGGCACTGGTGTGGTGGCAAACAGGGACACTGTTACTGGCGGCACTGGCTCTGATGACACTGGCACTGGTGTGGCTTGCAATGAGGAACATTGTTGCTGGCTGCACTGGTTTGGTGACATTGTCACTAGTGTAGCAGCAATCATTTAGTGTTAGCTGGACGCCAGTTTTAACTTGTTAGTCAAGTCCGTCTAAATTTTTCATTTCCAAAGTTTAACTGAGAAAGCTGAAGATAGAAACTGATTGGTTGCCATGAACATCTGCTCCAGATTACGTTTGCTCCAGTGTTGATCAATTCCTTCCAATGTATTAAGCTGATTGGCACTGGTGACACTGGCACTGGTGTGGTTGTAAACAGAAACACTGTTATTGGCTGCACTGGTCTGGTGACATTGTCACTGGTGTGGCAGTGATCATTTAGTGTTAGCTGGACTTCGGCTTTAATTTGTTAGTCAAGTTCATCCAAATCTTTCATTTTCAAAGCTTAACTGAACAAGCTGAAGGTAGAAACTGATTGGTTGCCACGAACATCTGCTCCAGATTACGTCTGCTCCAGTATTGATAAATTTCTTCCAATACACTTAGCTGATTTAAAGTAAAAGGGCTTTAACAGACTTGGCCAAGCCACTCTTCTTAACTGCCAAAGACGAAAAGTGGGGCCCTGACTGTGCTGCCTGGCAGTGTTGCCTCGTTCATAAGATTGGTTGCAGCTGCACAGAATTGGGAAGAAAAACAGCCTGATACACTGAGTAAGGTTTTTTTTTCATTCAACCCAGCTGGTCAAACAAAAAAAAAACGGAAGAGCTTGCGATGAGCTTACTGCACTAACTATGTGATATTAGTACAGCAATCTCCCCGCTGTGCTATTGTATATTGACAGGGGGACCGCCCCCCCTTCTCCAGCCAGAACACACCGGTCAGCGCTCACAGCCATTGTTGGTTTTCCAGCATGCTCGTTTGACCAAAGGTGGTCGTGAGATTGGCCTTCTGTCAAGCAAGGAGCTGTACACATGGGCTGAATGTCGATCGGTTTCTTCTGTACCAGCTGATTTCAGCCTATATTAGGCCTGTGTGTATGTGGCTTTATGGGCAAGGTTCGACTGAAATGAAGGCTCTGCCCTCTCTTGATAGTACAATGTTTATGGACACCTGACCATCACACCTCATAGCTGAGTTGTTGGGCTTCCTATTCCAGTGGCGGCTGGTGAAGTTTTAGGATAGGTGGGTGCCAGA
Source organism: Aquarana catesbeiana (assembly GCF_042186555.1). Taxonomy (NCBI): domain Eukaryota; kingdom Metazoa; phylum Chordata; class Amphibia; order Anura; family Ranidae; genus Aquarana; species Aquarana catesbeiana. The sequence goes on from NC_133335.1 coordinate 239,860,607, forward strand.
CCCCGCCCTTCCTTTTTGACCTCTCCCACTTCTCATAAGCCCCACCCCTTATAGAATCCACCCACTCCGTTCCCTGTATTGCACTCATAGTGTCAGGAGTATACAGCCCAGCATCACAGATAGGGTATATAGGTCAGCATTACAGATAGGGTATACAGCCCAGCATCACAAATAGGGTATACAGCCCAGCATCACAAATAGGGTATACAGCTCAGCATCCCAGATATGGTATACAGCCCAGCATCACAGATAGGGTATACAGCTCAGCATCCCAGATATGGTATACAGCCCAGCATCACAGATATGGTATACAGTCCAGCACTCTCTCAGCACCTACCAATCCAGATGAGAGATGAAAGAAAGCGCCGCTCGGGCCGTGCGTTCCATCCACAGAGCCGCCGTGTCACTTCCGGTTTCCCACTGGCACAGAGAAACCAGAAGTGACGCTGTGGCTCTGAGGAAAGCACCGCCCATGTCCTACAGGCGGTGCCAATAGGAAAACCACACAATAGGAAGAATGACCAATAAGGGAGTGTTGCGGCGCATTGCTTTGCACCACAAGCACTCAGAAAACCAGGCAAATGAAGCGTCTCACCTGCAATCACGTGATTGCATAGACGTCACGCTGCCCATAGTGCACTGTGCCTGGCGCCAGTACACAGTGCACTTAAAGGACCTTTTTTTTTTTTTAAGGACCATTTTTTTGGCACTAGCTTTGGGGGGGGGGATTACATGGGTACCAAGCCAAATTAAAAAGCTAGTGCAAGTTCTATGTTATAAAGTTATACCTTTCAGTATCTTTACTAGTCTGCAAAAAAAAATTCCTGACATGTCACAATGTACAGCAACAGGATCATTTTTTATGAAAAGCTCCACCTTGTATCATTAAAATGGCATCCTTCAGCTCCAGTCCAATGACTTTGCCTAGGCCGAGATGATGTCACTAGTCTGCTGCAGGCAGCAGGAAGCATTTGCAGACTTTCCTCATTCTAGCCAAAACTAAAATAATAACTTTTGGGTGTGCATACACTTTAACCAAATGCCACCCTTAGAACATATACAGACAGCCTGGACTACAAGTGGTAAAAACAAGTCAGCTCCAGGCTTTTCAGTAAAAGGGAGCTAGATGGATGTAGAGCTCCCCGGTCACTTTTCCTGCACTCAGCAGTGAATGCTCCATTGTAAACATACCAGTTGTCATTGCTATGTGATCAAGACCGGTTTTTCAAAGCCTTGAAAATAGCCTGAAAAAAAGAGCTGAACTATTCCGTCTGTCTGGAGGGTTATACTGACTCTAGATGTTTGTAGAGCATGCATTAGTCATATGCTCGAAAGTCAGAGAGGACGGTGGGGGGTGGCTTTACCCCCATACACCTCCCAAGAAGCTAGCAGAAGCTAGCTACCATAAACCCAGTATCTTCTACTTCAGTGAGCGGTCCGGTTTCAGATAAAAGTGGTCTCTGTGGCGGATTCGCCGCAAGATCACTTTTATCAGCGGCGGGAGAGGGCCCCCCCTCCCGCCGCTCTCTGGTGCCCTTCGTCGCTTACCGGAGCCGTCGGTAGCGACGGAGGCGATCGGGTCCTCTTCCTGGCTTGGTATGGAGACGAGTGAGAGGAAGACGGCCCCCACCTGTCTCCATACCATTGCAGGGCGGAAGCAACGTCAAAACGTCACTTCCGCCCATAGCTCTTAAAGCAACATTTATTTATTTTATTTTTTTTTAAATGACATTTAATTTTTTTTTTTTTTTGCATTTTAGTGTAAATTTGAGATGTGAGGTCTTTTTGACCCCACATCTCATATTTAAGAGGACCTGTCATGCTTTTTTTCTTTTACAAGGGATGTTTACATTCCTTGTAATAGGAATACAAGTGACATTTTTTTTTTAAAGAACAGTGTAAAATGAAAAAATAAAAGGTAAAATAAATGAGAAAAATGTTTTTTTTAAACACATCCCGTTCCGCCGAGCTCGCGGTCAGAAGTGAACGCATACGTGAGTAGCGCCCGCATATGAAAACGGTGTTCAAACCACACATGTGAGGTATCGCCGCGATCGGTAGAGCGAGAGCAATAATTCTAAATCTAGACCTCCTCTGTAACTCAAAACATGCAACCTGTAGAATTTTTTAAACGTTGCCTATGGAGATATTTAAGGGTAAAAGTTTGTCGCCATTCCATGAGCGGGCGCAATTTTGAAGTGTGACATGTTGGGTACCAATTTACTCGGCGTAACATTATCTTTCACAATATAGAAAAAAAAATGTTTTTTTTTTCTTTAATTAAAAAAAAGTGTATTTTTTCCAAAAAAAGTGCTCTTGTAAGACCGCTGTGCAAATACAGTGTGACAGAAAGTATTGCAATGACCGCCATTTTTTTCTCTAGGGTGTTAGAAAAAAATATATATATATAGTTTTGGGGTTCTACGTAATATTCTAGCAAAAAAAAACAGTTTTTAACTTGTAAACACCAGATCTTAGAAAGAAGCTCGTTCCTTAAGTGGTTGAATAAACATCCATCTACCCATCCATCCATTTACTCATCCATCCATCCATGCCCCCATCCATCTACCCATCCATCTATCCATTCATGACTGCATCTACCCATCCATCTACCCATCTATCAATCCATCTGTGACAGACCTAGCTGGGACAGAGGCTGTTGGAGAGGACTGAATGCAAGCCTGTTGCCTTTTGATTATGGGCCCTGGATTTTCAATGGAACGGTGGAGGGGGGATTCCTCCAGCAGCCCCCTGCTGATAAGACTGATTCATTCTGTTGGGACACATCCTGTGAGGAGATGCTGGTGTCATCAACCTGTGTTTATGTTAATTGTAATTAGCTCCAGCTATTGTGTTTATACTACTGTGTGAAGCTCGGTGCCCACAAGTCTGTCATCTGAACTGAGTAAATTTTTATAGTTAATTAGCTCATGTTAATTAGGTTACAGTTGTAGTGTTAGAGGAGGTTCCAACGGCATATAAAGTCTTGTAACTTTGATTCTAACTAAATAGTTCATGTTAGCAACAAGCAAGTGTCGCCTTGTTTTGTGCTCAGAGAGGTTGGGATATCTGTATACAGACTGGGAGGAAGTGGTATATGACGGAAGCACTCAAGCGGAGTGTGGGACGTTCCGTGACACCATCCATCTACCCATCCATCCATCTACCCACCCATCTACCCATCCATCCATCCATCTACCCACCCATCTACCCATCCATGCACCCATCCATCTACCCATCCATCTATCCATTCATGACTGCATCTACCCATCCATCCATCTACCCATCCATCCATCTACCCACCCATCTACCCATCCATCCATCTACCCACCCATCTACCCATCCATGCATCCATCCCCCCATCCATCCATTCATGCATCCATCTACCCATCCATCCATCTACCCACCCACTCATGCATCCATCTACCCATCCATCTATTCATGCATCCATCTATCCATCCATCCATACATGCATCCATCCATCCACTCACCCATGCACCCATCCATCCATGCATCCATCTACCCATCCACCTATTCATGCATCCATCTACCCACCCATCCATTCATGACTCCATCCATCCATCCATGAATCCATCTACCCATGAATCCATCTACCCATCCATCCATGTACCCATCCATCCATGAATGCATCTACCCATCCATCCATCCATCCATCCATTCATGCATCCATCTACCCATCCATCCATTCATGCATCCATCTACCCACCCATCCATTCAGGCCTCCATCTACCCATCCATCCATTCATCTACCCATCCATCCATGCATCCATCTACCCATCCATTCATTCATACATCCATCTACCCATCCATCCATCTACCCACCCATTCATGACTCCATATACCCATCCATCCATTCAGCTACCCATCCATCCACCCATCTACCCATCCATTCATCCACCCACCCATTCATGAATCCATCTACCCATCCATCCACCCATCCATTCATGCATCCATCTACCCATTCATCCATTTATTCATCCATCCACTCATCCATGCACCCATCCATCTACCCACCCATCCATTCATGAATCCATCTACCCATCCATCCATCTAACCATTATCTTCCCATCCATCCATCCATCCATCCATCTACCCACCCATCCATCTACCCATCCATCCATCTACCCACCCATCCACCCATTCATGCATCCATCTACCCACCCATCCACCCATTCATGCATCCATCTACCCACCCATCCATTCATGAATACATGTACCCATCCATCCATTCATGTATCCATCTACCCATCCATCCATCTACCTACCCATTCATGCATCCATCTACCCACCCATTCATGCATCCATCTAACCATCCATCCATCTACCCATCCATCCATCTACCCACCTACTCATGCAGCCATCTACCCACCCATCCATTCATGCATCCATCTACCCACCCATTCATGCATCCATCTACCCATCCATCCATCCACCCATTCATGCATCCATCTACCCATCCATCCATTCATCCATATATACAACCTGTGAATGAGAAAATATTGAGCATGCAGCAACAAATGGGCGTGGCTAGATTGTGTTGGATATTGGGCATGTCATAAGGGAACATGGTTAAATATGCCTCCATACACCCATCCATCTATTCATGTATCCCTCCATCTCTCTATCCAATCATCCATTCATTCATACACCCATAAAGCCATCCATCGACCCACCCATCCAGCTACCTACCCATCCATACACCTAGCCACCCATCTAGCTCCCAACCCATCCATCTATCTATCCACCCACCTACTCATCCATCCATCCCTCACGTACTTGTGCAGCAGTTTAATAGGGGACCCCTTGGTGACTTTTACAACACTGCAGACATTATAAAACACTGGGACCTTGTGCAACCATCACCTGATTTTTTTTACAGTTTCTCCGCTATCCAGGACCACTCTAGTTATGGGAATGTTCTAGTGTAGGGTAATAGAGAAGGTAGACAGACCCTTTTGGAGATGGCAACAGTGTTGAGGAGATCAATAGTGAGTCTTCAAACATCCTGATTCTTTTGTTCCCAAAGGTTCCTTCTAGGTTACTATTAAAAGACACTGGATCATCCAATGTATGAGGGCAGCTGAAGCCCAGAAGGCTATCAATTTGCCTGTTTGCCTTTAAAGTCCTTTGCAATTTAATGTCACAGCTACAATATTCTACGACACGACCCCAACAGTTATACTATATGGCCATAAGTTTTTTGGTACCTAACAATTCAACCTATACATACTTGATGGATATGGTTTGTGCAGTTTGGTGTGGAGGAACTTAAGTGGCCTGCATAGAACCCTGACCTCAACCCTACTGAACACCTTTGGGATTAGATCTTCTCATTCAGCATCAGTACCTGACCTCACAAATGCAATTTTTGCTGAATGGGGACAAGGTCCTTCAGACACAATCCATTCCAAAATTGTGTGGAAGCCTTTCCAGAAGGGTGGAGGCTGATAGAGCTATAATAGGGAGCCAACTCTAGAGTAATACTCATGGCTTTGGAATGGGATGTCCAACAAGCCTATATAGTGTCTGCTGTTCAGGTATGCACTATGCAAAGCAACAAAGTTCTAAAGGGCGCTTTACTTCCCTCTTCCAAAGGGAGTGCTGATATACAAAATGTTACATGGAGCCAGTGGTGGCTGGTGGTAATTTTTTTTTTTGGAGGGGGGGGGGGGCGGCAAACAGTGCACCCGACACCACCGGGTCAGTCGGTGCACTTACCTCAACCACTGACAGCTTCCCCGACTCCACGAGCGGATATCTCCTTCCCCTGCGGCTTCCGTCTCCTCCCTCCTCCTCGGCGGCCAATCAAAACGGGTCTCCTTTCGGGAAATCGGGAAACTGCGCTTCCTGATTGGCGAAGAGGCCATTCAGTGTTAGAATAGTGAATATTAATTCGCTATTTTAACACACCTGGGTGTGGGCTTCCGAGCGCAATGCTCTGCATCCGGAGCCCATTCTATTTTGAAGCCTATTAGAGCCTCTGGCTCTAATCAGGTGCTTCAAAACTAAAACCTTGCCGCTGTAATTAATGCGCCCGGCATCCTGAAAGGAGCCAGATACATAAATAGGGGGTGGCGGCGGCCATGGAAAGGGGAGGCGGGCCCTTAATGGAAGGGCCGCCCCTGATTACACCGACTCATTACTTAACATGCTGCATTTAACATGAACATTTTTTTTTGCTAGGGACACTTTGATGACCTTTAAATGAATGTGTAATTGCATTTATCTATGCCTGTCTAGAGTTTCAACTCAATTCCTAATCCTTCAAGAATGAGTACTCCGTGGTTAATAATGCAGGGCCCCTGATAAGGGGGTAGCATCTGCCCTCCTGTACAGGGCCCAGCCCCATAAGTTCAACAAGGGGGCCCAGAGCAGCAGGAGTGGGTGCATTTACTGGAACCAATCTCCCTGTCCCCCCCCCCCTCTGTGTTTACTATGCTTCAGTTTGTGAATGAACAGGGAACCTCTGTACAGAATGCTTCCTGTTCATTCACTCTGCAGCTGATGCTGTAGAGAAAGGATTGAGGAATCTGTGTCCTCAATTTCTCTCTTTTGTCTCAAAAGTGAGACATTGGGTCTGCTTAGACACGTGATATTTCACCAAAGCCACCCCAACCCCCACCCGGGAAAACAATGTAAAAAAAAACATAATTAGGAGCTTATTCTCACAGGTATTCTGGTTGTATGATTCACACCTACAGTTGCGACAAAGCATTGGCGTGATTCCACTCATTTTTTTGCATGTTCTCGCACATTATGTGTAAGGCAATTCTCTTCAATGGGCTGGCCTAGGTATAAGACGGGGGAAAAGAAGTCCCTCTTTTTTTTTTCTGAAAACGAGCCATACCGCAGTGGCACCATGTGGTTTGGTGCTTTGGTAAATGCGTAGGGGGGTGCAATTAACGGCATCGCCATGAGACTCTATGAGACTCGCTGGATCACAGATCGAAGAAAGGGGTCGATCCCGACACCTTACCACGTAATCAGCTGTCAGCTGGCGACAGCTGATCATGTGATGTAAACAGAGCCGGTAATCGGCTATTTTTACTCCTCGCTCTGACAGCGTGAGGAGAAAAAAGAAAGCCGATCAACGGCGGCCGTAAGAGGGACATCAGTCGCAAATACGGAGAGCTGCCGCCAGCTCCTCAGTGCCCACCTGTGCCACCTGCCAGTGTGACCTAGCAGTAGACAACAGTGCCGCCTACCACCAGTGCCCACCAGCGCCACCCATCAGTGCCCACAGTTCCACCCAACAGTGCCCACAGTGCCACCTATCAGTGCCCACAGTGCCACCTATCAATGCCCACAATCAGTGCCTCATCAACAGTGCTGCACATCAGTGCCACCTATCAGTGCCCATCAGTGTCACTTGCCAGTGCCCATCAGTCCGCCCATCAGTGCCACCTATCAGTGCCCACAATCAGTGCCTCATCAACAGTGCTGCACATCAGTGCCACCTATCAGTGCCCATCAGTGTCACCTGCCAGTGCCCATCAGTGCCGCCCATCAGTGCCACCTATCAGTGCCCATCAGTGTCACCCATCAGTGCCACCCATCAGGGCCCATCAGTGCCATCTTATCAGTGGCCATCAGTGCCGCCTTATCTGTGCCCATCAGTACCGCCTTATCTGTTCCCATCAGTGCCGCCTTATCTGTGCCCATCAGTGCCGCCTTATCTGTGCCCATCAGTACCGCCTTATCTGTTCCCATCAGTGCCGCCTTATCTGTTCCCATCAGTGCCGCCTTATCTGTGCCCATCAGTACCGCCTTATCTGTTTCCGTCAGTGCCGCCTTATCTGTTCCCATCAGTACCGCCTTATCTGTTCCCATCAGTGCCCATCAGTGCAGCCTATCAGTGCCCACCAGTGCAGCCTATCAGTGCCCACCAGTGCCGCCTCATCAGTGCATATCAATGAAGGAGAAAAATTACCTGTTTGCAAAATTTTATAACAAACTATGAAACATGATTTGTTTTTTTTCAAAATTTTCCATCTTTTTTTGTTTGTTTAGCAAAAAATAAAAATCCCAGCTGTGATGAAATACCACCAAAAGAAAGCTCTATTTGTGTGAAAAAAAATGATAAAAATTTAATTTGGGTACAGTGTTGAATGACCGCGCAATTGTCATTCAAAGTGCGTCAGCGCTGAAAGCTGAAAATTGGTCTGGGCAGGAAGGGGGTTTAAGTGCCCGGTAAGCAAGTGGTCAATGGCAGCAAGCTTCTTTGTGTGTTGGGAAAGCATTTGATATTGTATGACTTCCCGACACACACACTGTAGATGTGAACATAAACTTACTTTGTAAGGAGCAGAAGGCTGTATGAAAGCAGGTCTTAATTTGACCGGTGTGGAGGTGTGGTACCTGTCTGTGTTCGAGGCTGTATACCTACACCCACATGCCATGGGGAGGGAGGGGGGGGGGCGGGGCGGCCTGTCAGCTAGACCCTACGTGGCCCCATGATTTCTCACAGCAGCTCTGTTAATATGCCTGTTATTGTTACGTCAACGTGGCTTGTTTTCAAGGCAAAGGTTGACTTTAGTTTCGTTTCCTGCAGCTACAGCTAGCGATGGCGTCTGCTGACTTGAAGGAAGAACTGAATTGCTCCATCTGTCTGGAGGTGTATACGGACCCGGTAACTCTGAGATGTGGTCACAACTACTGCCGAGCATGCATCAATCGTGTGCTGGATAGTCAGAGAGGACAGGGTGTCTATACCTGTCCGGAGTGCAGAGCAGTGTTCAAGAAACGTCCTTGGCTGCAGAAGAATGTCACTCTGTCTAACATTGCAGAGCGCTTCCACTCGACTTTGCCCGACCAGAAGAAGACCGGGGTCACCTGTACTTACTGCATTCACTCTGCCATACCTGCCGTTAAATGTTGTCTGCACTGTGAGGCTTCCTTGTGCGATAGTCACCTGAAAGCCCACAGCAAGGCACCAGAACATGTCTTAGTTGAGCCCACCACCTCACCGGGGAAATGGAAATGCTCCATCCATAATAGGATCCTAGAGTATTACTGCACCGTGGATTCCACCTGTATCTGCAAGTCATGTTTGCAAGATGCCAAGCATTGCCGGCACCGGATCCAGGCACTAGGTGATGCCTCCAGGGACAAAAAGGATAAACTGAAAAAGACCCTCACACAACTCACCTCTAGGAGAAAAGAGATCGACAAAAGTCTCCAAGGTCTACAGGAGAAGAGAAAAAAAGCCAATGATGCAGAAACCGCCCTCACAGCACACGTGAGCGCTCTGTTCCAACAAATCCGCCAAAGACTGGATGTTCTTGAAGTTCAGACCATTGACCAAATCACCAAGCAAGCGGAAATGAATGCAAAGCCGGTCTCTGATCTGATCCGACAGTTGGAAATGAAGAAGGACGAGCTGTGCAGTAAAATCTGCCACGTGGAGGAGCTCAGCAACGTGACGGACCCTCTAGCGGTCCTAATGGAGAAGGAGTCAACCGAAGCTGACTTCTGCGTTACCGACAAGGGAGGTCGCCAAGAGGTCCCCAAAATAGCAGGAATGGATGACATTTTGATCTCTTTGAACTTACACAAGGAATTATCCGAAATATTGAAGAATGCTCCAAAAGTGCTCAACCTTTCCGGGATATCAGACTTACGACTCGACAAGAAGACGGCTGCCAGTAACGTGGCCATTTCCCCCGATTTATCGATCGCACACGGGACACAGGAGAATGACTCTGTTGATGACACGGACAACAGGTTTGAGTCTCACCAGGTGTTAAGCAGAACGGGACTCAGTGGTGGTAGATATTACTGGGAAACTGAGTTGTGTGACACCAATAACTGGAGGATAGGGATGTCCTACTACTCGATAGACAGGGATGGAGATGACTCTATCTTTGGAAATACAGATGAGTCATGGTGCTTGTGCAAAAGCATGAGGGGATATTCATTCAGGCATGACGGCGATCACAAAATTGTATCCTCTTCCTTTAAAAGGCTTCAACGGTTGGGAATATATCTGGATTTCAAGAAGGGGCGGCTCTCCTTCTACAACTTGGAGCCAGAGGTTAGACACCTGCACACTTTCTATAATAAATTCAAGGAGCCACTTCATGCCGCCATCAGGGTGAGCTGGGGAGTTTGGGTGAAGATCGTAAAATAATAGCAGGAGGGCTTTGGGATGGAAGTAGAAATTAGCAGAAAACCATTGGGGTTAGCCAAGAACAAGAGAAACCACGGTGTGACCGTTCTTTAGAAAATTAGGCATTAGACTTTCTAACATTGGAAAATAACTTCCAAGCATTTTTAACATATTCTTCTACAGAAGATACTTTACCTGATTGCTGATTGGTCACCACGGGCCTACTTGGGATGGGATTGGGTCATGTACAGCCACCTTTAAGTGAAAAATGCATTTTAATGGTTGCTCCGTCTGCTGCACATACTTAATTGTTCAGCCTCCAGGAGGGAAGAAAGCATTGGCATACTATCTGGGGTCGCAATGGCGACCCTCCCCACCTCATGATCCTGGGGGTCCATGCAACCTCCCTGCCACATTCAGTTTTTCCACCTGAACAGGAGGGGTGACATATACGGTACAGGAACCGATCCTCTCCGATTTCCTTCTGCAGCCCCTGAATGCCCACTTCTTCCCCCCTCCCTCCTGCCAGCATTCAGCAGATGCGAAAATGGAGAGGATCAGTTCCTCTACTGTATATGTCACCCCCGCCGCCCCTCCTTTTCTGGTTACTCTTGTTTCCTGCTGCCCGGGACCTCTGTGTGCTCTCTAGGTCCCCCCATCGTTGCTCTTCTGGCTTATCCTTATTCCTGTCGGCTGCTCTGGGGGATGTTTCAGTATGGAGAGCGGGGAAGGGGTCGGTACATAGGGTATGTCATGTACCAGCCCCTTCCTTTTCTAAATGAACACAATAAGTGATCATTACCAACCACTCACTGTTTTCACTCACAAGTGGAGCATAGTAAACTGTGTTTTACTATGCTTCAGTTTGTGAATGAACCCAGAAGCCTCTGTACAGAGCTATTCCTATTCATTCATTCATTCTGTGCAGCTGAGGCTGCAGAGATGGAGATTGATGTCCTCAATCTCCTTGTCTCAAAGGTGAAGCATCAGAGGTCTGTTAAGTCTCATAATAATTCACCAAAGCCCTCTAATGAGGCTCCTAAAAAAAAAAAAAAAATGGTAATAAGTAATAATAAAAAAAAAAAAAAAAAATACAATTGTGGAAAAAAATGGTAAAAAAATAATAAAAAATAAAAAACTACTGACCCTGTCCCCTGCCCTACTGACCCTGTCCCCTGCTCTACTGACCCTGTCCTCTGCCTTACTGACCCTGTCAGTTGCCCTACTGACCCTGTCAATTGCCCTACTGACCCTGTCCTCTGCCCTACTGACCTTGCCCATTGTCCTACTGACCCTGTCCTCTGCCCTACTGACCCTGCCCTCCTGACCCTGCCCATTGCCCTACTGACCCTGTCCTCTGCCCTACTGACCCTGTCCATTGCCCTACTGACCCTGTCCTCTGCCCTACTGAAACTGCCCATTGCCCTACTGACCCTTTTCTCTGCCCTACTGACCCTGTCCTCTGCCCTACTGACCCTGTCCATTGCCCTACTGACCCTGTCCTCTGCCCTACTGAAACTGCCCATTGCCCTACTGACCCTTTTATCTGCCCTACTGACCCTGTCCTCTGCCCTACTGACCCTGTCCTCTGCCCTACTGACACTGTCGGTTGCCCTACTGACCCTGTCCATTGCCCTACTGACCCTGTCCTCTTCCCTACTGACCCTGTCCTCTTCCCTACTGACCCTGTCCATTGCCCTACTGACCCTGTCCTCTGCCCTACTGACCCTGTCCTCTGCCCTACTGACCCTGCCCATTGCCCTACTGACCCTGTCCTCTGCCCTACTGACCCTGCCCATTGCCCTACTGACCCTGTCCTCTGCCCTACTGACCCTGTCCTCTGTCCTACTGACCCTGTCCTCTGTCCTACTGACCCTGTCTATTGCCCTACTGACCCTGTCCATTGCCCTACCGACTCTGTCCTCTGCCCTACTGAAACCTACCTGTGCCATAAATCTTTATTCACTTGGAGCATCTTGGCATGCAGTGGAAGCAGTGGGTGGTAGTGGGTGCCCAGGTCATCTTTTGCATCGGGGCCCACAAGTTTCGAGCTACGCTTCTGAAAGAAAGATATCCAGTAGTTCCAGGTGGTACATCTAGGTATAGACTTCCTCCCTAGGTATGTGGCTCCCTCCCATGTGATAGAACTGGTGCTTAGTGATTGGCTACTCGGTCACTCAGCACAGTCACGGGGGGTGGAGACAGTCCTCAGTACTGTGTAAGCTCCAGGTCAAGACTGCTAGCTTACACAAAGTAAAACATTTTACAAAACGGATGACATGGAGCCATATCTACTAGTGTTTATTATTGCTTGTGTCATGTATTGCTTTTTGTATTTTTTATGCAATTCTATTCTTTTTCCACCACTGTATTCCTCTGTAGAAGCCTGTATGGATACATTGTAAAGGAATTGTTTCTATCTTAGATCTTTGCTAATAATATTAATGATTTTTATGAGGTGTTACTTCTATGGGGATTATAATGTATTTGCTTGGTTTGGGAATATACATAAGCAGACTTTATAGAGTCTGAAAATGTGGTTTTGTCTAGAAAAGCTGTAATCTTATGTCCTTGAGTTGCAATTAAGGCATACCGATAGTAGTTATGAACCAAATTTGGTACTGAGGTAGCCCTGGTTCACACTGCTGTGACTGCTGGTGCGACTTTCTGCGATCAGCGACACAGAAAGTCGCAGGACAAGTGAAAACACATTCTGTCTTAGTTTCAAGAGGTTAAAGTCACATCAAGTCGCAATGCAAAGTTGCACTGGAAGTTGCAGGACTTTGGGGGTCTCATCGTGAAGTACTCAGCCCCCGAGAGGTCCCGCCGTCCTCTGCAGGCTCCCGCAGGTTGTTGTCACCGTTGGCTGGAAGGAGTAGAAGCATAAGACACCACTGTAAGTCCAGGAAGTCTCACTGGCCAGCGTGGAACGCACGGGCGGAAATGACATCACCGGAAGGGAAGCTGCTCGGGAGGGGGGGGCTGGAACTGGAAGGTGCAGGCTACGCGCTCGCAGCTCACAGCTCCTTCTACTGGACTAATGAGGTAAAAAGCACAAAGGCGCCACTCTAAGTGCAGTATAGCAATGAGTTTTTAATGAACAGATTGTGCATATATATTCACAAGAGTAGAATTAAAATAGGCATGTCAAGTGTGGGTGAACCGAACGTCCGGGAGGGAGTCCATCCGTGGCTGTATGCTGGTGAAGTGGAGCGGGCTGCGCCGGCGGTTACCGACGTTTCCTGGACCTTGAGCACACAGGAAGCTGGGGGATGACGGCACTTCCGGTTTGACGTTGGACCAATAGGTGACGCATTTGCGGAGCATGCGCTCCTTCTTCAGGCCTGAATGCAGCTTAAATAGAGGGGCACAAGGTCCGTGGCTGTGGGACTATAATGGCCAGCAGATATTATTGTCCCTTTCTTCCCCGTCCCCCATCTACTCAGGCCTTTTATTCCTTTTACTCTTTTTACACGGTTAATGATTACCATTAATTCTATGCTCCCCTTTTTAGAACTGAGATACAGACCTATTTTTTGTTTTTTTTTGTTGGTTTCATAATGCAATTTCCAGTTCCAGCCCCTGAGCTGCTTCCCTTCCGGTGACGTCATTTCCACCCGTGCGCTGACCACTCTTGTGCTTCTACTCCTCCCCTTCCAGCCAACGGTTACAACAACTTGCCTGCAGGGCGGCGGGACCTCTTGGGGCTGAGTACTTCACAATGACCACACTTATTTCTTGTGAGTGTTTTTAATCCTATACTTATTAAAGGCTTTTTACATTATCAAAGAGGAAGTAAACTCTGATGGGTTTTACTTCCTCTTTTTTTCCCCCCTGCAAAGTAAAAGCATAATTTGCTAGTATGCATCACTTACCTGCAAACGAAGCCCACGCCGCCCCCGCCCCTCCTCCTTCTGGGGGCCGCGGACTTCAGCTCTGGGACTGGCTGGAGTCGTGTGATGTCCTTCCAGCGCCGTCAGTCACGGCACTCGCTTGTGAAGAAACGGCTAGGAGGTCTGTTCCTTCACAGCGACTGCGCTGATGACATCATCGGCGCACTACAAGGTAAATATCTACTAAAACAGCGCACGTTTACGAGATATTTACAGTAGACGTGTGCACTGACAAAAGATTTGTTTCATTTTTTTTTTGCTTTTTTCGGAAATTCGAAAATTCGAATTTTTAAATTTCCGAATTTTCGAATTTCAAATTTTTGGATTTCCTAATTTTCGCATTTCCGAACTCTCAAATTTCCGAAATTTTGAATTTCCGAACTTCCGAATTCGAATTTTTGAGTATCCAAAATGTTCCAATTTCCAAAATGTTCCAATTTCTGAAATTTCGAATTTCTGAAATTTCGAATTTCTGAATTTCAGAAATTTAGAGTTTCCAAATTTTTGAATTTCCGAATTTCCGAAATTAAAAAATTTCCGAACTTCCGAATTTTCAAATTTCCAAAATGTTCGAATTTCCCAAATGCTCCAATTTTCGAAATTTCGAATTTCCGAAATTACGAATTCCCGAATTCTCGAAAATTCTAAATTTCGGAATTTCCATATTTACGAAATTTTGAATTTTCAAGATTTGACATTTGGAAATTCAGAAATTTGGAAATTCAGAAATTTGGAAATTCAAAATTTCCGAAATTGAAAAATTCGGAAATTCAGAAATTTTGGAATTAACGAATTTATCAAAATTCGTTAAAAAACGAATTCAGAACTAAACGAATTGCACATGTATAATTTACAGTACCTATAGGTAAGCCTTATTTTAGGCTTATCTATAGGTACAAGTTGCACAGAGGGGTTTACAACCACTTAAATACTACACCCCCCCCCCTCCTTCTCTTCCTTAATTCAGAGTTGGACATACTCTTAGGAAGGCTGCTGCCTACAATTGTTTTATTTAGGATTGATGGTCTTAAGGACTAAGCTTGCCGCTTTTTAATGTCAACTACTGTTTAAGAGACTTGTTTTAATTTATTTTTGGGCATACACCCTCTGTGCGCCCGATTCTTCTTATCCCGCAGGACTTTGGGGTCACAGCAGTGAGGACCGAGCCTTAGACAATGATGTTATTGAAATATGTAAACAGTTTAAAAGTATCTTTGTACTGTAACGTTTCTATATTAGGGCATTAATATACAAAAAAAAAAAAAAAAGAACAATACATTATTTATAAATATATTGGTCTACAGAATATTGTTTGATTCATTTGATATACAGTGGATATAAAAAGTCTACACACCCCGGGGGGGGGGGTAAAATGTCAGGTTTCTGTGATGTAAAAAAATGAGACAAAGATAAATCCTTTCAGAACTTTTTCCACCTTTAATGTGACCTATAAACTGTACAACTCAGTTGAAAAACAAACTGGACGTCCCTCCAAAATTGATGAAAAGACGAGAAGAAAACTGGTCAGGGAGGCTTCCAAGAGGTATACAGCAACATTAAAGGAGCTGCAGGAATATCCGGCAAGTCCTGGCTGTGTGGTGACAACAATCTCCCGTATTCTTCATATGTCTGGGCTATGGGGTAAAGTGGAAGACATTTCTTACCAAGAAAAACATCCAAGCCCGGCTACATTTTGCAAAAGCATGTGGGAAAATGTTCTGGTGTGAGGAAACCAAGGTTGAACTTTTTGGCCATAATTCCAGAAGATATGTTTGGCGCAAAAACAACACTGCACATCACCAAAAGAACACCATACCCACCGTGAAACATGGTGGTGGCAGCATCATGCTTTGGGGCTGTTTTTTCTTCAGCTGGAACAGGGGTCTTAGCCAAGGTAACAGGAATTAACAGTTCCAAATACCAGTCAACATTGCCACAAAACCTTCAGAAAGCTGAACATGAAGAGGAACTTCATATTTCAGCAAGACAACGACCCAAAGCATCCATTCAAATCAACAAAGGAATGGCTTCACCAGAAAAAGATTAAAGTTTTGGAATGGCCCAGCCAGAGCCCAGACCTGAATCCCATTGAAAATCTGTGGGGTGATGTGAAGAGGGCTGTGCACAGGAGATGACCTCGCCATCTGACAGATTTGGAGTGTTTTTGGGCAAATATTGCCAAGTCAAGATGTGTCATGCTGATAGACTCCTCCCCAAAAAGACTGAGTGCTGGAATAAAATCAAAAGGGGCTTCAACAAAGTATTAGTGTAAGGGGTGTGCACACTTATGCAACCATATTATTTTATTTTGTTATTTTTACTTCCCTCCACCCAGGGGCGTTGCTAGGTCTACAAAAGATCTGGGGCTAGAGCCCATAGCAGCATAGTAAAGAAAGTCTTACGCTTGGGCGGGCATACACATGTATATAATATATGTGTGTGTGTGTGTATATATCCCCAGAGAGCCTCCCCCTTGCATCAGGGCCCCCAGAGAGCCTCCCCCTTGCATCAGGGCCCCCAGAGAGCCTCCCTTACATTAGGGTCCACAGAGAGCCTCCCCCTTAAATTAGGGTCCCCAGAGAGCCTAGCCTCCCTCTTAAATCAGGGTCTCCAGAGAACCCCCCACTTACATCAGGGTCCCCAGAGAGCCCCCTTACATTAGGGTCCCCAGAGAGCCTCCCACTTACATCAGGGTCCCCAGAGAGCCTCCCCTCCTCTTGTGGACCCCTGCAGAGACTCGGGGCTATGGGCCCCAGATTCGGGGCTATAGCCCCAAAAGCCACCCCCTAGCGACGCCACTGCCTCCACCCAAGATTTCAGTTTGTTTTTCAACTGAGTTGTATCGTTTATAGGTCACATTAAAGGTGGAAAAAGATCTGAAATGATTTATCTTTGTCTCATTTATTTTACATCACAGAAACCTGACATTTTACCAACAGGTGTGTGTAGACTTTTTATATCCACTGTATAGAACATGTCATTACATTCTAATGTGTTGAAGGAAGGAAATTCTGATTTCATATTCTGTAATCATTTATTCATTATTTTTTTTAATTATTTGGTAACTTTTCTATTTTATAAATAAAAAAAATAAGTACTTGCTGGTTCATGTAGTTTAGTTTCCTCTTTTTCAACTCCAATGTCCTCCTTAGTCACTGTGCTCCATCTTGGTCCATGAGTCTCTTCCAGGTCATTGGGACCAGGCAGAGCCCCCCCCCCCCCCAGCATGTCTGAGCATGCGTGGGATGGTGTGAAATCCTGCACGGACACGTCATGTGGCTCTGACGGGTCCCATAGGCTGGTAGAAACCCGCTGCTTTCTACGTATCTATGGGGGGGGCTGCACATGATGCTGTGGTCGGTATTTCTCTACGTTTATGAGATACCAACAATTTCAGACCGTCTAATTTTTTTTTCGATTGCCTTTGTACTAAGTATATTTTTAATACGCTCTGTTTTATAATTTTTCATTTGTAAAATGAATTCAGAAAATTAATAAAACAACAATGTAAAGAAAAAACGGCGCCCATAGTATGCCAATTTGAATCTTTAAATATAAGCCAGCTCTTGCCATCAATTTTGGGTAAAGTGATTAGATAATTAATAGTTGGATTGGATTAGAAGATTACCATTACCTTTTTTTTTATCATTTTACTATTTTTTTCAATTGAATTGGGGGTCATACCCCTCAAAAGTGAAGAACTACAAGTCCTAGCATGGGCCCCTGATATCTAAGCATGTCCCCCCCCCCCCAAAAGTGCTGGACTACAAGTCCCAGCATGAACACCGGATATCTAAGCATGTGTCTCCCCCCCATAAGTTCTGGACTGCAAGTCCCAGCATGAACCTCTGATATCTAAGGATGTGCCTCCCCCCCAAAAAAAATGCTGGACTACAAGTCCCAGCATGAACCCCTGAGATCTAAGGATATGACTTCCCCCCCCCAAAATTGAAGGACTACAAGTCCCAGCACGAATCCGGAGATCTAAGGATGTGACTCCCCCCCAAAATTGAAGGACTGCAAGTCCCAGCATGAACCCCTGAGATCTAAGGGTGTGACCCCATAGATTTCATGGGTTTATGCTGGGACCTGCACTAGTTGGAGGGGGTGTCACATCCTCAACTCTGAGGGGGTTCATGCTGTGACCTGTAGTCCTTCACTTTTGGTCCCAAGTCCCAGTGGAATGGTGTCTGACCATCTAGCCACTCCTTTCTATTTCCAGTAGTCCATTTCAGGAAGCCCTGTGGAAACAGAGGGCTCGGCTGTGCTGCACCGACACACACACACACTGGGATGGACGGGCATCGGAGTCTGGCGGGCCGGGGGTGAAGCGGCGGGCTGTGAGATGTTATACAGCAGGACGGTGGCTCTGCTATGGCTGGAGAGGGTGTGTGAATGGAGGGCGTGTCCTGGGCAGGGCCGTGGTGCTGCTCAGTGTCAGTTGCATGTATCGTGTAGGGAAAAAATGGTTCCACCGCGGGCTATCACACAGCGGGCGCACCCCCCCAGCCTCATCTCCAGTGACAGCTTGGATCCCCATTGTATTCCGGGACACTGTATTGTCCTGGAATGAAGGTGCGGGGGCAACCATGCAAAATACGGGACTGTCTCGGGCAATGCGGGACTGTCCCGGGCAATCTGGGACACATGGTCACCCTAGTGTAGTGTGATCTCTGTGGGAGGTAATGATTACCTGGAAGTATTACACGGACATATTACTTAGCATGCTGCACTTAACACAATTTTTTTTGCTAGGGACACTTTAATGATCTTTAAATAGCTAACAGAGGACAGAATTAGAAATAGACTTGAAAAAATTAACAGTAATTAGTCACCGGGACCAAATGGCTTGTACCCGAGGGTCCTTAGGGAACTCAGTCAAGTAATTGCCAGATCCTTGCTCCTAATTTTTATGAACAGTCTACTGACTGGAATGGTACCAGCTGATTGGAGAAAAGTCAACGTAGCACCAATATTTAAAATAGGGCCAAGATATTACAGGGGAAGGAGATGCCAGTTCATGATGAGGAGCCCGGGGAACCCTCCCGTGGTTGAGGTAAGTGCACCGACTGACCAACCAGACCGACCCGGGTGCACTGTTTGCCGCCCCCCCCCCACCAAAAAAAAATTACCACCAGGCACCAGCCGCCACTGACATCAGCACACCCAAGGATTCAGAAGGGGAGAGATTGCCACATGTAGCAAGCTTTCAGGAGGACAGGGCTGTGCTTAACCCTTGCCCTGGGAGATCTTTGGAGAAGCCAGGTGGGCTGGTGAACAAGCAGCCAGGAGTGCCGATCGTTCCTGCAGGCAGTAGAGCTGGGAGCAGTTCTATAGAGGTGAGGAGATACTCCTGAATGCAGCTCGCAAACATATTGTGCGATTTTCTAAGGGGGACTGAGAGCTCCTAGTCCTCAAGGGACTTTTGCTTATGATTACTAAAGACTGTCGGTGTTCAGGAAGAAGAATCCAGGATCTTGTACATATGAAGGAAGTTGTCCTCATGCATTGTTTTTAGTCAAGATGGGCATCCCATAACCCCTTTACCCCCATCCAAGTTGTTACCCCTAATAAAACAACAAAACCAAGCTCAAAGACTGTTTTCTTGTGTCCGGATGAAAGTGGAAAATGCTTTTTGCATTGTTGCAAGAAAATATTGTTTTTTTTTGTTTTTTGTTTTATATAATTTAAAAAAACAAAACAAAAAAAAAAACAGCGGTGATCAAATACCACCAAAAGAAAGCTCTATTTGTGTGAAAAAAAATGATATAAAATCTGTCACGAATTCACACGCCCACGGCGACTAACTAACCGTGACGTGCGTTCCGTGACCGGGGATATGAGGAACTAAGGGAATAAGGGGGAACTTATACTGCGCATGTAAGACCGGCTGCGGTACTTTCACAGCCTGCACTACCTTTGGCCACCACTAGAGGGAGACTCCACTCCAATCCAGATAGCTGACCACACACAGGCAGATACAAATCTTACATACAATCTGGTGCACTCTAAGGGTTGGGGAGCAGTCTAGCAATTACTATAAACTTCTAGGGTTCCTCCAGCTATCCTGCAAGCTTGAACCCCGTTGTTAATCACTCTTCCCACTGTTCCCACACCCACACACCAGACACACAATAAACGATAGCCTGCCACCACCCAACAGTTTGTCCGCAGACTGGTCTGCTGAGCCACCACACACACAGATCTCTGTCTGGAAGATCTGTTAGCTTACAATCTGCATACAATCTGCCAACACACAGTGCAATTGCATACCGATTGGCACGTAACTTAGACCGAGTACTTAGGCACTAAAATACAACAACCTCTCCAGAGATATGAGTCCTAGCTTAGTACACAGAAGTCACTTATTAATTTTATCATTTAATATCCTGAAAGTGGGCAGTGCATATAAGATATACAAAGAAAAAGGATTTACCAAAAAAAGATACAATAATGCAGAAAGACACACAATTGGCAATTTGCTATGAAAATAAAAAAGGGGTAAAAACAGAAATAAACTTTACCAAGTAAGTCTATCCGTTAGTAGAAGCATACTGGAACATGTGGGAACTCCCCAGTTTCGAACTGGCTTCGTGGAAGAACAATGTCCATATCTCAGGCTACCCAATTTATTGAAATATGGATGTGGGCTGGACTTTAGCCCTTGGCCAATCAACCCTGGGGGGGGGGGTGTTCCTGTCTCAGCCCACAAATGTTTTGTGTTCTGAAATGACCAGAGTCAAATTGGCCCAGAATGGCGCTGATTGCTGGGTCATGGATAGGATTTCCGATACCAGCGCATCATGCCGATCGCAACAGTACCAATCACTGCCTGCCTGCCGCAATCAGGCGACATATAGCGGTTTTGTGTGGTTCTCCAGGATTCCACACCTGCTAAACATACAGAGTTACATGTACACGTAACCCATCAGGTGTACGATCAAAAGGAATTATTTTCATCTCTCTGCCGTTAATATTTTAGCTTTTATGAGAGATAAAATAGGTTCCTTAGATCTCTTGATATTAAGCAAAGCTTGCAGACTGTCCGGAGCCTTGTGAATGCCCCCTGCAGATCCGTGTGGCCAAGATGACTAGCTGTTTTCTTTGAGCCTCAGGAAGGTGGCAATCTATGTTTACTCTAATGGGAACTTTTATTGGCATCTAGGTGTCACTTCGATCCTAGAAAAAACTGTCTCTGTCCTTTTCAAATGCTAATGAAAGAACATATGTGCATGACTGACATAGAATACTATATTTTTAATAACCCAGAATTAAACTACATCTACAATTACACTACTTCTACAGATCACACCACATCTTGTTAAGGCAAAACTATCCTACGCTTATATTTTCGTCACATCTCCCCCTTCCAGATGACGCACAGCTGAGCCTAAACGGGTCAGCTAACGCGTCTGCATGGAAGATTCCCTAAGATGGGGGTGAAGGTTACTCCAACTGAAGCTTGGCACCACCGACATTTCAGCCTGTCCCTTTGCAGATAGGAGAGGGCGACCGCACCCCTTTCTGACCGATCCTAACGGGTCTGGATCAGGATTTGCCAGTAGATTGCCCTGCGGATCCACTTCATCCTCTGGCCACTGACTACCTACTGAAAGGGTACAGGCAAATTTGTCATTGTGTGTTGTCAGCATTCTAAGCCATTGGCCCTGGCCATCTGGTGGTACTCTATGAGCTACCACACCCAGATGTTTGAGCCTGGCATAAGGCCGTCCCTGGGTGGTCTGGGCCTGGTTCCATGATCTGGGTACCAGGGCCTCCACTCTTTGGCCTGTCTCCCACACTTTTTCTCTTTCTGCCTCAACAGAAGGCCTGCCAGCACAACCCCTGAATTCCTCTACGCTGACACCAAACATATCAGCCTGTAGGAACTCAGTGCCATCAGCTGCAGCCTCTGAGAGAGCAGATTCAGATGGGATCAGTTTTCCCCCATAATCCTGTGGTTCTTCCCCTGTTATGCACAGCAACGAATCCTCAATCATGATACTCATAGCTGTGGGTACAGAGGATAAAGCCACAAAAGACTTTATTCTGCCAGGGGTCATGCTCTGACCCAGGTCACACTCTCCTACTCTGTCCTCCTCAGCAGAAGGCCTGCCAGCACAACACCTCAGTTCCTCCGGGCCAACATCAGACTTATCAGCCAGAAAGTACTTGGTGTTGTCAGCTGCAGCTGCTGAGATGGTAGGCCCTGACGGGGCCAGATTTTCCCTGTCACCCTGTAATATTCCCTCTGTGACACACAGCAATGAATCCGCAGTGGCAGAACTCGCAACTGTGGTAGCAGAGGAGAAGGTCACAGAAGACTGAATTCCACCGGGGGTTGTCCTCTGACCCACATCACATACTCCTACTCCATCCTCAGCAGAGCACCTGTTGGCACAACACCTGAGTTCCTCTGGGCTGGCAACAAATGTATCAGCCCCTAAGAACTCAGTGCTGTCAGCCGCAACTGCCAAGGGAGTAGAGTCAGATTGGATCAGATTTGTCCCCTCACCCTGTGGTCCTTCCTCTGTGATGCACAGCCCACAATCCACAATGGAAGTACTTGTAGCTGTGATGGCAGAGGAGCAGACTACAGAAGACTTTGCCTCACATAAGGTTACAAGCACACCTTGCTTGTCCTTACCAGGATCCACTGAAACACAGTTTTCCTTTTCAGCAGGTACTTCAAAACATTCCTTTTCTTTACAAGTGGTTACAGAGTCACAGTCCTGTTCCCTGTACACCCTCATCCCGCCATCCCCAACTGACCGTCCGTCAGCCAGACCTCTGTACTCCTCCAGGCTGATGTCAATTTTAACAGCCTCAGGGGACTCAGAGCGATCTGCCACAGATGCCAGGGAGACAACAGTGTGGGGGGACCTCAGGCCTACTTGGCCAAGTTCACAAGGGTCCGACCCAGGTGGATTGGGCCCTTTCACAGACAGTCCATCTGTAGCAGTGGGCAATGACCAGTTCGGGGCAGACCGGTGGGCCCCGGGAGTCACCACTGCAGCAGAGGGAGCGTCTGCACAGCACAGATCGTGACTTTTTACATCACACAAAACATTATCAATTTCAGAGTTCATTCTGACTTTAGTTTCCTCTCTGGGCCTTGGCTCCAGAAACCCATTAGGGCCTGGACCTGGCACACAGTCACTAGTCCCCTGACCCTCCCCAGAGTTCCCAATGTGCACTGAGTCACCCAATAGTACTTTACGTGAATCCGGTGCTTCAGGTGAAGATGCAGGTTCCAGGGGGGCTGAATTTGGCTCATAGCGAGCTACCAACTGTACCCGGTCAGTACCCGATAGTACGTTATTGGCATCTGCTATGCCTACTTCTCTCACTTTGCTTTTTGATCCTCTGAGCAAAGAAACACAAGCTGTTGGTAACACAGGGATGACTCCTCCAACCCCTGTAATAACTGTGGCTTTCTTTGGGACCACATTCTCATGGCTCCTCGATCCTGAAAGAGCTAGGACATCCGTGGATCCCGTATCTCGGAGTCCGACTGAAACATTATTACCTGCGGTAACCAGCTGCAGGGTATCCGCACGGCCTCCTACATTTGTGGGATCTGCTCTGCCCACTTCTTTCACTTGGCTTTCAGATTCCCGGTTCAACGAAACACAAGCCATAAGCATGACAGGGATGGCTCCTCCACCTCCTGTGCCAACCATGGCTTCCCCTGGGATCACATCCTCACAGCTCCTCAATCCTGGAAGAGCTAGGACATCCTCTGATCCCATAGCTTGGAGTCCAACTGTAACACTGTTACCTGCGGTAACCAGCTGCAGGCTATCCACATGGCCTCCTACATACGTGGGATCTGCTCTGCCCACTTCTTTCATTTGGCTTTCAGAGTCCAGGTTCAACAAAACACAAGCTGTAGGCACGGCAGAGATGGCTCCTCCACCTCCGGTGACAAACATGGCTTCCCCTGGGATCACATCTTCACAGCACCTCAATCTTGGAAGAGCTAGGACATCCTCTGATCCCATACCTCGGAGTCCGACTGTAACGCTGTTACTTGCGGTAACTGGCTGCAGGTTATCCGCTCGGTCTCCTACATTTTCCCCAACAAGCAACACAGTAGGGGGAGAACTTTTCACAGTTGCTGGTGGGCTAGGCCTCCTCCTCTTTGGACAAAGGCTCGAGTAATGTCCACCTTGGTTACAGACAAAACACTTCAAGGTTTCCACAGATGTAGGTCTGGCTCTTGTAGTTCTTGATGCAGATGGAGGTGATGTTGCATTTCCAGGCTGGATTTGGGTACTGTTCAGTTTGTGCTCTCTCTCTCTTTGCTTCATCTGCTGTAGTGATTTCTTCCGCTGAGAGGGTTTGAGAACAGAATCATGCTGTCTCACACAGTCATCTGGAATGGCACAGTTTCTGGGTTTAGATGCCATGGTGAACTGTTCATGGTCATCCTCTATCAACGCACATAAAAGTTGGGTCCTCGTCTTGCCGACTGTACTAATGCCTCTTAGCTCACAGAGGTCAATCGCGGTCTCTTCGGATTTCCTCTTGTACCAGCATATCATCTTGTGGGTTACCATCTCCAAGTTTTTTGCCCAAATAAAAGATAGAAAAGAAAAAAAAAAGGGTGGGGAGCAAATAATCAAGTATGTCTTCTACAAAACAAAAATGATGCACTGAGTGAGCTTCTGTAGGTCAGTTGCTTCTAACAAGCTTCTGACCTTTAGTACACAGGTTAAATGAATAAACCATGTACTAATGTACTAAGCAAATCCTGCTCGCTGCCGCCAATCTGTCACGTTTAAAATGGTCTGGTCATGAAGGAGTTAAAACCTTCCAGAGGTCAAATGACATGACTGTCATGGTTACGTCAATGTGGCTTGTTTTCCGGACAAAGCTTTACTTTAGTTTTGTTTCCTGCACCTACAGCTAGCGATGGCGTCTGCTGACTTGAAGGAAGAACTGAACTGCTCCATCTGTCTGGAGGTGTATAAGGACCCGGTAACTCTGAGATGTGGTCACAACTTCTGCCAAGCATGCATCAATCGTGTGCTGGATAGTCAGAAAGGACAGGGTGTCTATACCTGTCCGGAGTGCAGAGCAGTGTTCAAGAAACGTCCTTGGCTGCAGAAGAATGTCACTCTGTCTAACATTGCAGAGCGCTTCCACTCGACTTTGCCCGACCAGAAGAAGACCGGGATCACCTGTACCTACTGCATTCACTCTGCCATCAAATGTTGTCAGCACTGTGAGGTTTCCCTGTGCGATAGTCACCTGAAAGCCCACAGCAAGTCGCCAGAACATGTTTTAGTTGAGCCCACCACCTCACCGGGGAAGTGGAAATGCTCCATCCATAATATGATCCTGCAGTATTACTGCACCGTGGATTCCACCTGTATCTGCAAGTCATGTTTGCAAGATGCCAAGCATTGCCATCACCAGGTCCTGGCACTAGATGAAGCCTCCAAGAACAAAAAGGATAAACTGAAAAAGACCCTTAAACAACTCACCTCTTCGACAAAGGAGATCGAGAAAAGTCTCCAAGGTCTACAGGAGAAGAGAAAAAAAGCCAATGACGCAGAAACCGCCTTCACAGCACACGTGAGAGGTCTGTTCCAACAAATCCGCCAAAGACTGGATGTTCTTGAAGTTCAGGCCATTGACCAAATCACCAAGCAAGCGGAAATGAATGCAAAGCCGGTCTCTGATCTGATCCGACAGCTGGAAATAAAGAAGGACGAGCTGTGCAGTAAAATCTGCCACATCGAGGAGCTCATCAACGTGACGGACCCTCTAACGGTCCTACTGGAGAAGGAGTCAACCAGAGCCAACTTTTGCATTACCGAAAAGGGAGGTAGCCAAGATGTCCCCAAAATTGCAGAAACAGATGAAATGTTGATCTCTTTGATTTTACAGAAGCAGTTATCCGAAATTTGGATGAGTGCTTCAAAAGTGCTCAACATTCCCGGGTTGTCAGAAATACGGCTTGATATGGAGACAGCTGCAAGTAACGTGGCCATTTCCCCCGATTTATTGATTGCACAGGGGACACAGGATAACCTCTTCATTAATGACACATACAACAGGTTTGAATCTTACCAGGTGTTAAGCAGGCTAGGACTCGGTGGGGGTAGACATTACTGGGAAGTTGAGTTGTGTGATACCAATAATAACATTGTCGGTGATGGCTGCAATATAAGCTCTACCCCCCAAATTATCCCTAGTTAAAGTTTTCGGGGAACAGGGTAGGGCTTATTTGGGGGGGTAAGGCTTATATTGCAGCCATCACTGACACTCATGCTAGGTCTTATTTTCGGGGGAAATAGGGTAGGGCCAATTTTAGACAGGATACGATTAACCGCTTCAGCCCCAGGAAGATTTTACCCCCTTCCTGACCGGAGCACTTTTTTGCGATTCGGCACTGCGTCGCTTTAACTGACAATTGCACGGTCGTGCGACGCTTTACCTAAACAAAATTGGCAGCCTTATTTCCCCACAAATAGAGCTTTCTTTTGGTGGTATTTGATCACCTCTGCGGTTTTTATTTTTTGCGCTGTAATCAATTTTGAAAAAAACGTAATTTTTTTATTTTGCTGTAATAAATATTCCCCAAAAATATATGAAAAAAACAACTTGTTTCCTCAGTTTAGGTGGATATGCATTCTTCTACATATTTGGCGGACATGTCGGACAATTTTGACACATTTTTGGGACCATTGGCATTTTTTACAGCGATCAGTGCTATAAGAATGCATTGTTTACTGTAAAAATGTCACTGGCAGGGAAGGGGTTAACACTAGAGGGCGATCAAGGGGTTAATTGTGTTCCCTAGTGTGTGTTCTAACTGAAGGGGGGAGGGGACAGTGTAGGGGAGATGACAGATCGCTGTTCATACTTTGTATGAACAGACGATCAGTCTCTTCTCCCCTCAGAAAACCGGAAACTGTGTGTTTTACAAGCACAGATCCCGGTTCTCCAAGCGATCGCGGGAGCCTGGCGGTGATCATGACTGCCGGGCACTCGCATTGGCTCTGTGGGCAAGCTCCCCTAGTGAAGACAAAGCTCCCCAATCAGACACAATCGGCAATGTTACATAACGTTTCCCTGTGCGATAGTCACCTGAAAGCCCACAGCAAGTCGCCAGAACATGTTTTAGTTGAGCCCACCACCTCACCGGGGAAGTGGAAATGCTCCATCCATAATATGATCCTGCAGTATTACTGCACCGTGGATTCCACCTGTATCTGCAAGTCATGTTTGCAAGATGCCAAGCATTGCCATCACCAGGTCCTGGCACTAGATGAAGCCTCCAAGAACAAAAAGGATAAACTGAAAAAGACCCTTAAACAACTCACCTCTTCGACAAAGGAGATCGAGAAAAGTCTCCAAGGTCTACAGGAGAAGAGAAAAAAAGCCAATGACGCAGAAACCGCCTTCACAGCACACGTGAGAGGTCTGTTCCAACAAATCCGCCAAAGACTGGATGTTCTTGAAGTTCAGGCCATTGACCAAATCACCAAGCAAGCGGAAATGAATGCAAAGCCGGTCTCTGATCTGATCCGACAGCTGGAAATAAAGAAGGACGAGCTGTGCAGTAAAATCTGCCACATCGAGGAGCTCATCAACGTGACGGACCCTCTAACGGTCCTACTGGAGAAGGAGTCAACCAGAGCCAACTTTTGCATTACCGAAAAGGGAGGTAGCCAAGATGTCCCCAAAATTGCAGAAACAGATGAAATGTTGATCTCTTTGATTTTACAGAAGCAGTTATCCGAAATTTGGATGAGTGCTTCAAAAGTGCTCAACATTCCCGGGTTGTCAGAAATACGGCTTGATATGGAGACAGCTGCAAGTAACGTGGCCATTTCCCCCGATTTATTGATTGCACAGGGGACACAGGATAACCTCTTCATTAATGACACATACAACAGGTTTGAATCTTACCAGGTGTTAAGCAGGCTAGGACTCGGTGGGGGTAGACATTACTGGGAAGTTGAGTTGTGTGATACCAATAATAACATTGTCGGTGATGGCTGCAATATAAGCTCTACCCCCCAAATTATCCCTAGTTAAAGTTTTCGGGGAACAGGGTAGGGCTTATTTGGGGGGGTAAGGCTTATATTGCAGCCATCACTGACACTCATGCTAGGTCTTATTTTCGGGGGAAATAGGGTAGGGCCAATTTTAGACAGGATACGATTAACCGCTTCAGCCCCAGGAAGATTTTACCCCCTTCCTGACCGGAGCACTTTTTTGCGATTCGGCACTGCGTCGCTTTAACTGACAATTGCACGGTCGTGCGACGCTTTACCTAAACAAAATTGGCAGCCTTATTTCCCCACAAATAGAGCTTTCTTTTGGTGGTATTTGATCACCTCTGCGGTTTTTATTTTTTGCGCTGTAATCAATTTTGAAAAAAACGTAATTTTTTTATTTTGCTGTAATAAATATTCCCCAAAAATATATGAAAAAAACAACTTGTTTCCTCAGTTTAGGTGGATATGCATTCTTCTACATATTTGGCGGACATGTCGGACAATTTTGACACATTTTTGGGACCATTGGCATTTTTTACAGCGATCAGTGCTATAAGAATGCATTGTTTACTGTAAAAATGTCACTGGCAGGGAAGGGGTTAACACTAGAGGGCGATCAAGGGGTTAATTGTGTTCCCTAGTGTGTGTTCTAACTGAAGGGGGGAGGGGACAGTGTAGGGGAGATGACAGATCGCTGTTCATACTTTGTATGAACAGACGATCAGTCTCTTCTCCCCTCAGAAAACCGGAAACTGTGTGTTTTACAAGCACAGATCCCGGTTCTCCAAGCGATCGCGGGAGCCTGGCGGTGATCATGACTGCCGGGCACTCGCATTGGCTCTGTGGGCAAGCTCCCCTAGTGAAGACAAAGCTCCCCAATCAGACACAATCGGCAATGTTACATAACGTTGTTTCGCCCAGCCGTGCCATTCTGCCGCAGTACAACTGCAGCGACTGGTCAGCAAGTGGTTAACCTACAAGTGTGTCTTTCAGAGAGTGGGAGGAAACCGCAGTACCCGGAGGAAACCCACACAGGCAGAACATGCAAACGCCAGGCAGATGGTGTCGTGGTCGGGATTCGAACCAGCGACCCTTTTTGCAGCTAGGTGAAAGTGCTTAACCACTACACCACTGTGCCGCGCCTTTTATGTTACATTACAGAAAGTGAAGACAAAGCTCCCCAATCAGACACAATCGGCAACCAAGTGACATCACAGGGGGTTTATCTTTCTTTACTCTATGCAAAGTAAAAAAAGTTTTTTTACTTTTTTAAAAGTTTGGGGTTTAGACGTTACTTTAAAGCGAGTGACAAGGAAACATATCTAATTGTGTTTATTATTGCTCTAAAAGCTGTAAATCTATATATATGTTTAACCCCTTAGTGACTGAAGGTAAAACAAATCCTAATGCCTGAACGCAATTTTGCAACTTTAATGTGTGTTAGTAAATCTGTACATATCATCCCAACGACTTTTTTGTGTAACCAGGTGATTTCTACCTTGTTTCTTTTAGAACAAATTGGGCTTTCTTTTGGTGGTAGATGGTAAAGGATAAATTCTGATTCTTTTTTATTATTATTTTTGGACTTATGACTAACATATGTGTATGTTAGTTACATTGGCAGCTGGTGGTCAATATTTGGGGGGGCAGCAAACAGACCTGGCCCCCACACTCAAACCCCCCACCCCCCCACGTGGCTCTCGATCCAAGGGCCGGGCGCATGGATTAGGGGTTGCGCCCCTGCGCCCTCTGCATGAGCGTCCGCCACTGCATTCTATGCATAAAGGTAAAAATGCTTCCTGATTGGCCGGGAGGAGACGCTATTGTCACCCAACAGGGTGGGCTCAGGACACAATGCTCTGAGCCCCGAGCAGACCCTTTTTGAGGCCAATTAGAGCTTCCGGCTCTAATCACATGCTTCAAAAGAAAAAAAAACACATTGAAATCCATGCGTCCGGCGCCCTGCATGTAGATTAAGGGCCAGGCGCATGGATTAGGGGGGAGGCGCCCCTGCACCCCTATTGGACTGGTTAGTTTAAAAAAAAAATCCTACCCAAAATATACTGATACTTACCTTTGACCCTTACTTTGACCCTAGCACTAACCCTGGCATTGACCTAGATCAAACCTGGATCTAGCTATTTTTGTCTTTTTAGTAATGTTTTTTTTTAATAAATTTTTTAATTTTCTTTACACTTTTTTTGTTTATAAATTTTCTCCTGCAAAGAGAGAAAGATACAATGTATCTTTGTTTGTTTACATTTTCTCTCCTGCAAAGAGAGAAAGATACAATGTATCTTTGTTTACATTTTTCTCTCCTGCAAAGAGAGAAAGATACAATGTATCTTTGTTTACATTTTTTCTCTCCTGCAAAGAGAGAAAGATACAATGTATCTTTCTCTCCATCCAAGCAATGGAATGAAACAAAACACAGGGGTGGGCTCACCGTGACTGATCACTGGGATTGCCATTCAGAGGTTATCACAGCAATCAGGTGAGTGGGAACCCAGGAGTCCGAGAGTCCAAGCCCTGCGTCTCATACCCAGAAGTACAAGACGCAGGGCTCTTGGTGAGAGACCGGCCTCTGTGCTGAGAGCGCGCGGCACGGTCCCAGCACAAATTGAGGTATGCAGATAGGTGGTCTCATGGATAAAGACCCTCTTCTGTGAGGCTGCACATCTGCGTATGGTCAGCGGGAAGGCTGAAGGTTTTTTTTTTACCTTCATACATTCTCTGCAGCTCTCCTTCCCCAGCCCCCTCCCTTATACTTACCTGAGCCCAATCTCGATCCAGCAATGTGCCTAAGAGAAGTAGCTCTCTACGCTCTCTCTCCATTGGCTCAGAGACAGCAGTGGGAGCCACTGGCAATCACAGCCAGTGAGGAGGGAGTGTGGGGGGTGGGGGGAAGCCACACTCTGTGTGTCAATGGACACGCAGAGCTGGCTCAGGAGCGAGCATTCAGGAGTGCCCCATAGCAAGCAGGTTGCTATGGTGGGCACTCGGCAGGTGTTCACCTTACAGATTTTTCAGTAAAGGTGAACTTACACTTTAAGCTAAAATCAAGGGGTACAGATAGTGTTCATTAAAGAGGAACTGCAGTCTGCTCACATCATTTGTAATAAATAACATCTTTGCCATTCTGAAGCTTCCCTCCTACCACTTTGCATATTATTTCATATATACTGTGATTCTGTACTTGCCAAATAGGCTGCAGAAATCTCCCTGCACTAAGTCTGGCTGCAGCCATTTTAACTGTGGGCAGCTGAAGCCTGTTCACTTCCTGGATTTACACAGACACACGCCTCCAGCTATGCAGCTCTCATTGGCCCTCTTATGACTCATTCCCCCCCTCCCTTCCTGGAAAACTCTCATGAGAGTGAAAGAGAGAGAGTTGTGTATGATGTCAAAAGCCTAGACCAATGACCAGACAAGAAAGAGGAAGTGGGCTGTATAAGGGATTTACCGGCAGAAAAAAAAAATGTTTTACTATCCAAAGATAAAATAACAACAAGAGCAGAAGATTTAATAGATGGAAAGATGACTGAAGGTCCACTTTAACCAAGTTGGGTAAATGATTTGGACACGGGGGCTATTAAATCATATAAAGAGATTAAGAGCCCTTTTACACTGGGGCGGGTGCTGCGTCGGCGGTAAAACGCAGCTATTATTAGCGGCGTTTTACCGTCGGTATTCGGCTGCTAGCGGGGCGGTTTTACCCCCCACTAGCGGCCGAGAAAGGGTTAAATACCACCGCAGAGCGCCTCTGCAGAGGCGCTTTGCCGGCGGTATAGCCGCACCGGCCCATTGATTTCAATGGGCAGGAGCGGTAAAGGAGCGGTATACACTCTGCTCCTTCACCGCTCCGAAGATTCTGCTAGCAGGATTTTTTTCACCGTCCTGCCAGCGCATCGCTCCAGTGTGAAAGCCTTCGGGGCTTTCACACTGGATACACAGCAGCGGCACTTTGCTGTCGGTTTGCAGGCGCTATTATTAGCGCAATAGCGCCTGCAAACCGCCCCAGTGTGAAAGGGCTCTAAAAGTCGCTTTCTACTGT
This sequence comes from Aquarana catesbeiana, assembly GCF_042186555.1. NCBI lineage: Eukaryota > Metazoa > Chordata > Amphibia > Anura > Ranidae > Aquarana > Aquarana catesbeiana. The sequence continues at coordinate 239,892,701 of NC_133335.1, forward strand.
AATGTTTCCATATTAGGGCATTGATAAAAGAAATAACATTACATTATATATGAATATATTGTACAGTATATGGAGTCCTGTTTGATTGATATGATATAAGAAAGCTTTACACAACATGTAAACACAGGGAGGGGATTCTTAGTTTTGATTCTGTAATCATTTAATCATTTAATCATTTGCTATTTTGTTATTAAAAACAACTTTTCACCTTAAAGAGGAACTCCCCCTCTAGATTCTGTTTTTTTTTAATTCTATGGTATTTGTTCCTATATATATATATATATATAAACCACATACATAATAATTCATGGAGTCCAGTGTGGTCCTTCTCCCGGCTCAATGTTCTTCTTAGTCTCTGGGCCCAACATGTCGGGAACACGTCAAGTCTACGGGACCCGGGGCGAGCCGGAAATCGCAGGAAGGCAGAGCAAACAAAGCAATGAACATCGCACATATGAGCCGGACCTCTCCTCAGCACCCGGGTCCGTTATAATCAAAAGATCACCCTCAAAAAAAGAGTGAATATACTTACCTGTTGGGTGGTCCTTGCATTGGAATCCTGCCGTATGTCCACCCCCCCCCAGGTCAGATGAGTAAAATGATTGCTCCCCTGGTGACCGCTGTGGTTCCTCCTGCTGGCTCACATATCCAAATGCTTGCTCCCTCTGCTGGCTGCTGTGTTTCCTCCTGCTGGCTCAGATATCCAAATGCTTGTTCCCCCTGCTGGCCGCTGTGGTTGCTCCTGCTCAGGGCCGTTTTTAAGGCAGGGCAAAAGGGGCAGCTGCCCTGGGCCCTGTCATTGTTGTGGGGCCCAAAGTAGCTGCCTCATACTTGACAACTATCCTGGTTTAAATCCCCTCATCCCTTGAAGTTTTAGTCCTGTGCTGTGTCCCAATATCTCAGTGTGAAGTGCTGCTACTAATGCTGCCCAGCTCTGCCCTGTTGTGTACAGATGACTCACCTGCAGACCCTGTGTTTACATGTAAATTACCAGCATCCATATGTAAATAGCGGCGGCCGGCGGCATTCATATGTATACCATGCCCCCCTGAGGTCATATCCACATGAATCTCTAGCAACCAATCAACAAGCAGAAATCATGTGCTGTAACCTCTAGCAACCAGTCAGTGAGCGGTAATGATACACTGTAACCTCTGGCAACCAATCACAATCGCTGCCTGATCTGATACAGTAAACTGATTTTGAGTCTAGCTGCTATTTATTGTATGGCGGAGAGCGAAACTGCATGGGGGGGGGGGGGGGCCCAAGAAAAGTTCTGCCCAGGGTCCAATCAATATTAAAGACGGCCCTGCTCCTGCTGGCTCACATGTCCAAATGCTTGCTCCCTCTGCTGACCGCTGTGGTTCTTCCCGCATGTCCACTCCCCAGTTGCTGCAATACACTCTTTACATCTAAGAAAGTGAAAGCAAGGGAGAGGTGTCCATCACTGTGTGTGCTGAGCTCTCTGCCTCCCCCTACAGTGCAGTACCCAGCAGGGAGAGAGAAGGTTCAGTACTGACGATTTGTAAAATCTGTATGTATAGTGTGTGTTTATACAGGGCCTTGAAAAAAGTATTCATACATTCAGTATTTGACTCCGGGGGGCGCCATACAAATGCCCCCCCCCACACACACACACACACACTTTTCACATATTTATTTGTATCGTTTATCATTTTCCTTCCACTTCACAATTATGTGACACTTTGTGTTGGTCGATCACATAAAATCCCAATAAAATACATTTACGTTTTTGGTTGTAACCTGACAAAGTGTGGGGAATTTCAAGGGGTATGAATACTTTTTCAAGGCCCTGTATATATAATGTTTGGGGGTTCTGAGTAATTTTCTAGCAAAATAAATGCTGTTTTTATGGATGTGAGAAAAGTGGCAGAATTGGCGTGGTAGGCAAGGAGTTGACCACAAAAATCAGGTTTTTTTTTTGCTAGAAAATTACTTAGAAACCCCCAAACATTATATATTTTTTTCAGACACCCTAGAGAATAAAATGGCGGTTGTTGCAATACTTTATGTCACACCGTATTTGCGCAGTGGTCTTACAAACGCAATTGTTTTGAAAAAAAAAAAACTCTTTTTTTTTTTTTTTTTTTTTTAAGGCCATTGGGCGTTTACGTCATCCAACGTCATTGAGTCGAGTGGGGGGGGGCATCTTTTTTTCACTTGACTTGCGACCTCTGCGGGAGGGGGAGGAGACTTAAAGACTCACACACACACATATATATATATATATGTGTGTGTGTGAGTCTTTATGTATGTGTGTCTGTTTACTGTATGTGTGTATGTTTATATATATATGTGTGTGTGTGTGTGTATGTATGTACATTACTTTTAATCTTTTAATCCTGACTCCCTATTTCTGTACGACCAGAAGTGATTTTTTTCTTGCTTGTTCATAATCCCAGCAAGAAAATGTCATTCCTCTGAAAAGCGATCCATGCTCAGATCGCTTTTCAGAGGCAATTGACAGGCAATGAAGAGGCAATATGTTGCCTCCTCCCCTCCAGTTTTAACCCCCTAAATGCGTGCAATTCACAGAATTGCAGGGTAGCTGCTGCACAGCCCCATTCACCTAGGGGCATATTTCCAGCCACAGCATGTGTACACCTCCAGCTGCTGGGTGGGAGCAGCTGGGGGTGGTAAAAACTAGGGGGTGCTGAATATAATCGCAGCATCGCGATTCAGATGTTCACGATCCTGCACCGATGCTGCGAGTTCGCTGAATCGATGTCTGGTGACGTCATTGCGCCGTGCGGTGCCTCTCAGGGAGAAACACAGAGGCAGAGCCTGCATGGTGGGTAAAGCCACCTCCCCTTCACTGATTCAGAATGTCAGCTGATGAGCTGACAGCCAGTACAGTGCAGGGGGAGGAGCTGAAGGAGACCCGACATCAGGAGAGGCTTCACTGGAGACACTGAAAGGAGGAAAACACACTGAGCAGCATTGAGGAGGGGGAATCAACTGACACTAATAGCAGGTGAGTGCCACTGATCCCATCCCTCCACTACCATCACCCCTCTGCCTCATCCCACCATGCCAGTCTGATGCCACCATGCCATTGATCCCACCATGCCTCTGATCCCACCATGCCAATCTGATCCCACCATGCCAGTCTGATCCCACCATGCCTCTGATCCCACCATGCCAGTCTGATCCCACCATACCTCTGATCCCACCATGCCAGTCTGATCCCACCATACCAGTTTGTTCCCACCTTGCCAGTCTGATCCCACCATGCCAGTCTGATCCCACCATGCCAGTCTAACCCCACCATGCCTCTGATTTCACCATGCCAGTCTCATCCAACTATCCCACCATGCCTCTGATCCCACCATGCCAGTCTGATCCCACCATGCCAGTCTGATCCCACCATCCCAGTGTAGCACCCTGATGTTTAGGCAGGGTTGCTCTTAAATTTATTTGCCAGGCAGTAGTAGCCTTGGCCAATTGCTAGGGTGTCAACTGACTTCACCCTAATTCTAGAATTGCTGCTCTTCTCTCTTCTGCCGCTAGGTGGCCGGGGTACGTGGCGACATTAGATAAGACAAGGGCATTGCAAGGACAGATTAGGAATATATGGGGTATCTCAGCCAATGGGCAGGGGTTTTCTAGAATCCCTTGGCCTGCTGGGAGAACCTATATATTCGGGTGGAGTCAGGTGGTCGGGGTTCTGTGCCACCTGGATGGCTGTCTGGGTGGACTTTGTTTGTGCTGCCCCCGGCTGCTAGGAAAGAGCCTGAGGCCTGTCCCGGGCACATCTGGCTGCTGGGTTGTCTGAGGGCCTATCCAGAAGCAGGAAAAGCAGTGCAGGGCTGGGATTGCGGCTTGTAGCCCAACCAGAAGTGATGGTTCTGCTGGCCGGAGAACCTGTCGTGGTCGGAGGTAGAGGGGAAGCTGTCGCCACTAAGGGACCATCCACCCTATTACCAGGGACCACAGTGAGTAACTGAAACAAATACCGGAGCAGCCTTCTCACCAACCAGGAACGGTGAAGAATAGGGAAACTTCAGTGGGTGTCAAGCAAGGGACCCAACCAGCGGAGGTGACGCTTGCAGAGCAGCCTTGTGTGCCAATACAGGGACCGAGCAGGCCAGCGGGGCGACGTTTGAAGAGTATCTGAGTGCCAAGCCAGGGACCCAGCAGGGACGCGGGGATGACGCTTGAGGAAGATACTAAAGAGACTGGAAGCGCTCACGGGATTCAGTGGCAGTGGACCAGCAAGTCTAGTGTGAGAGAGACTGGGAGCTCAGTGGAGTGAAGATCTACAATAGGAGATTGTAGAAGTAAAGAAGTTTGTTACAACTTGTGTTAGAAACTGTTACAAGATTGTTGCCATAGGAGACGGCGATCCTACTCCTGCAGATGTGGTGTCTTGCTGGATGCCTTTCCCCGCATGGCTGTCTGCCTGTAGAAGTCTCGGGGTCTGCCATAGAGTTGCCACCTCATCCCTTTAAACCTGAACACATATTAATTGCACAGGTTCTGTGGCTGATTAAGAATATTAATTAGTAATTATACACACTTGGTGCCTCATCTGAACTAAATTAGCCTCATAACCTGTGTAATTCATATGTGTTCGGGTTTAAAGGGATGAGGTGGCAACCCTAGAGAGAAGCCCAGCCTGGTTCCCGGAGGGGAGAGGTTCCCCCCCCCCTCTAGGGAGCCAACGGAGCCTTCCCCCTTGCAAGAAGGGTGGGGAACCAGTCTCCATGGAGGAAGAGATGACATCTTACAGCATGTGATTGCTGGTGTCGTTGGCCGCCCCTGCGGGGAGGGGAGCGGCCATAAAGGAGAAAAGGGAACAAAGAATCATTGCGGAAGAAGTAGCAACAAAGCGGAAGGAAACTGGGCGATCGATCGTTTATGAGTGGCACATGGACTAGTGATTATTGATTATTCTCTATCAAATCTACTTCCATCTTCCCTGATTGAAGAAATCACACAAAGTGATTTCCCAACTATCCGCAATTGATTCTAGTTTTTCTGTAAGAGACATTGAAAGATGATAATGTAACAAAAGAGCATCTCAAAAGAAGTTCTTCTCCCATCCCAGTTAATGTTAATTAATAAAGCAAGTGAAAAAGCAATAAGGACTGTGATTTATGAATCTATGGGCTGCGAGGGTTGGGTGGTAAACGTGAATGACGGTTATAACAATTATTTAGCCGCTCCTTCGGGGGGGGGGGGGGGGGGGGTAAGCACTTCATACAGACACCATACAGACATCGTTTTCTCAAAACACGAGGGCCTCCAAATGGTGATACCTGGTACATTAATCAAATAAAGACATAAATCACACAGCAACTATTAAAAAATTGAACCCAGACATGCGTGCAAGGGATCAAGAAGGAGAGCAGGGGCTGGTATCTTGTAGTAATGTTTGCCAAGTAATGGCTACGACACACAGGCTACCTACCCAGTGGCATCTCCAGCTTTCATATTTAGGGGGGGCACATGGGGGGACAGGGACAAAAGTAGGGGGGCAACTATAAAATGCATATATATATATATATATCTATCTATATAGAATAGATAGAGAGATGGTGTTCTGCCACTGTGGGGTTCCCCAGCCTCCTCTTGCTGTCCTGCCCCAGCTATTGACAGCGCTGGTCTGGCATCTCTTGGAATTTACAGGCTGGTCCTCCTGTCCTAAGGACGGGAGAAATCAGTCTGTTTTTTCTGTAACTGAGAGTCCTGGTGGAGTCCTTCCTGCAACTCGCCCTTCTCCCTGCCAATGAGGATGCAGGGGAAGGAGCAGATCGGGCGGCCGTGGTTGTGTGTGCGCTCGCATTATGCAGTGTCAGCAAGCAGAGGGAGGGGGGAGGAATCACCTGCAGGAGCTGACTGGGGACGCTCTCCCTCTTAGACATTGATTTTTTGTAAAAAAAAAAAAAAAAATTTTTTTTTTATTGGGGGGGGGGGGGGGGGGGGGGGGGCACATGGTGGGGCACAGCATAATGTTGGGGGGGTCAGGGCCCCCTCTGGCCCCCCCTAGGGACGCCATTGTACTTACCTCCTATGGCTCATTTTTCAAGATCTACCAACCTGTCTAGTCACGAGGTTTGTGTTGTGAAAAGTCCTCTTGTAAAAGGTCCCCTGTGAAAATGTCAGTGGATCAAAAAAAGGTAAGTCCCAAATTGCTGGAATAGCCCTATATATTGCAGATGTACAGTATGTTGGCCAACTTGTAACAAGGATCACAGAGTAGCTAGTAGTCCAACCTCCAATGAAATTATACTCCAACCACTGACTCCAAAGCAGCAATTTTTCAAATATAAATGCATGTGAATTACTCGCGGTAAGTTGATCCGAGAGGAGTCAGCTCTATTGCAGAATAAGATTGAAGTATATCAATTGCGAGGCTATCTCCGAAATGTCCTTGATTTGCAGCTTAGTCGCAGGTTCCTTGTGATTGCCATTTATTTGACCAGGTATCACTATTTGGAGGCCCTTGGGTTTTGAGAAAACAATGTCTGATGCCGCGTACACACTGGGCGGACTTTTTCGACGGACTGGGTCTGGCGGAATTTCCGACGGACTTTCCGAATGAACGGACTTGCCTACATACGATCACACCAAAGTCTGACGGATTCATACGGGATGACGTACGACTGGACTAAAACAAGGAAGTTGATAGCCAGTAGCCAATAGCTGCCCTAGCGTCGGTTTTTGTCCGTCGGACTAGCATACAGACGAGCGGACTTTTCGACCGGACTCGAGTCCGTCGGAAAGATTTGAAACATGTTTCATTTCTAGGTCCGTCGAACTTTTGGGGAAAAAAAAGTCCGCTGGAGCCCACACACAATCAAATTGTCCGACGGACTCCGGTCCTCCGGACCAAGTCTGCCGTAAAGTCCGCTCGTGTGTAAGCGGCATAAGGATGAGCTCCGGCGTGTGTCGCACATCCCCACGTGCAGAGCCCGCCAGGAAGTCGGCGCTGCGCTAATCACAGGCAGAGACATTTCCCGATCTCTGCAGCCGCACATCGGGAAAATGTCTCTCTTCCTGTGATTAGCGCAGCGCCGTGCCGAATTCCTGGCGGGCTCTGCACGTGGAGATGTGCGAACACGCCAGAGCTCATCCTTAGCGATGTCTGTTCAAGACAAAAGGAAAAGGCGCCACCCACACAGGGTGAGTCGGTATCCCTATATTGCTAATGTACTGAATGCTGATGTTATTCAATACACTGGCCTTCTGACTTGATCTGACCAACCCCCTTTTTTTCTATTGATTATAACTACTAAAGGGAGTCCTGGCCCTAAACCCTCTCTCCCACAGTTCTGTTTAATAGAAAATAAATCTCTTTGCATTCAGGAAGTGTCTGGCGCCCATGAATCTACCTTACATTACACCCACTATGCCTCATAACCCACTCTACACAGGAGGATGTCAGCTCTCACTAACTCTGGAGGTCACCATTAGGCCTGGAGAGGCCCAGGAGTTGGCTACACCAGTCTGATCCCACCATGCCAGTCTGATCCCACCATTCCACCATGCCTCTGATCCCACCATCCCACCATGCCTCTGATCCCACCATCCCACCATACCTCTGATCCCACCATCCCACCATGCCTCTGATCCCACCATGCCTTTGATCCCACCATGCTTCTGATCCCACCATCCCACCATGCCTCTGATCCCACCATCCCACCATGCCTCTGACCCCACCATCCCACCATGCCTCTGATCCCACCATGCCTATGCCTCTGATCCCATCATCCCTCTGATCACACCATCCCTCTGACCCCACCATCCCTCTGATCCCACCATCCCTCTGACCCCACCATCCCTCTGATCCCACCATCCCTCTGATCCCACCATCCCTCTGATCCCACCGTCCCTCTGATCCCACCGTCCCTCTGATCCTACCATCCCTCTGCCTCTGACCCCACCATCCCTCTGATCCTACCGTGCCTCTGATTCCACCATCCCTCTGATCCCACCATCCCTCTGATCCCACCGTCCCTCTGATCCCACCATGCCTCTGATCCCACCGTCCCTCTGATCCCACCATGCCTCTGATCCTACCATCCCTCTGCCTCTGATCCCACATCCCTCTGACCCCACCATCTCTCTGATCCCACCGTCCCTCTGATCCCTCCATCCCTCTGACCCCACCATCCCTCTGATCCCACCGTGCCTCTGATCCCACCATGCCTCTGATCCCGCCATCCCTCTGATCCCTCCATCCCTCTGATCTCTCTGGAGAAACTGGAGCCACTGCAGAAAAATTTAGTTTTTCTGACTCCTTGAATTTTTGGATAAAAAGTTTTTAACCATGCGCACCTGCGCAGTAATTGTGATGCATTGCGGAATCAAAGAGAATCAAATCGTGGACAAGATAATTGTAATCGAATCCTGAGACCAGTGAAGATGCTCACCCCTAGTAAAAACGCACCTAAAGTGTGTGGTTTTACCGCCCCTCAACCTCGTAGGTGAACAAGCCCCTGGTTCACAGCTGTGTGCGGCGTATAGGGCAGCAAATTCAGGGGGGTTTCCCCGCAGAAAAACAGGGAAAGAATTCCCTTATCTTTTTTTTTTTTTAATTGCGCTGCTTCGGAAATGCCCCACGTTTGCCAATGCTTGGGGGTACCATTAAGAGTGAATGACACCCCTGTGTGTCTGGTAAAGAGCAGTGTGTTTGTCTGCCTATTCCGTGACACACAGTAACGTGAACCGAGCCTTGGGGGGGCCCCCAGGCTGAAAATACGTTTCAAGGGAGCCCCCCCCGACTGGAAAAAAGGTTGAGAAACCCGGATCCATGTGATCAGCTACCGGGACCACTCTTGTTAGGCTTATATTGTCTGCAGCTGCTGCTGCTCTCCTTTACATGAAGACAGGCTGATTCACATGGAGCTGCCAAATAGTCTTATTTCAGCAGGTAGGTTTTCTAATAGCTAATTGTTTTTTTGTTTTTCAGTAGCTGATTAGTTTTATATCAACAGCTTTGTTTCTTTGTACTTTGTAATTAATCATCCTAGCAACCAATTGGGCCAGGTTCACATAAATGCCAATTGGATGCAATATTAAAGGTATCCAATCGCATTACATGTGAATCGGAGCGGCTCTCAATGGAGGTCGGTTCACACATTTCCGGGGCGGCCGCGGTGCGGTCTTGAAAAGGGTCCTGTGCGTTTTTAGGTCCGGTTCAGGGGAAAATTTGCACCTGAATAGAACAGAACAGAAACGCACCGGATTCCGCACTGCAAACCGCGGTCGCATTTATGTGAATCCGGCCTCCGACTTTTTACAGCAATATGACCAGGGAGGCCGATCCAGGACTGGAGCATCCCAATAAGTACGCTCCATTGAGTGACATTGGTGTAACCAGTCAGGGACCAGCACTGCTGGAGATGAGGGACTCTCCTAGCTGCCAGGGGAAGAACTCCTCCAGTGAGAGTGGGGGGGCAGCAAAGGGAAAGGGAAGACAGATTCTGGTGGTAGGGGACTCAATTCTTAGAAGGACAGAGAGGGCAATCTGTAACCAAGACCTGAAGCGCCGAACAGTATGTTGTCTACCGGGCGCTCGGGTTCCCCACATCACGGATCTTGTGGACAGATTACTGGGAGGGGCTGGGGAAGACCCGGCTATCATGGTGCACGTTGGCACTAATGACAAAGTCAGAGGCAGATGGAGTGTCCTAAAGAACTATTTTAGGGACTTAGGAGCTAAATTGAGGAAAAGGACCTCCAAGGTAGTATTCTCAGGAATACTACCGGTACATCGAGCCACACCAGAAAGGCAGAGGGAGATTAGGGAAGTAAACAAGTGGCTGAAGAGCTGGTGTAGTAAGGAGGGGTTTGGGTTCCTGGAGGACTGGGCTGACTTCTCAGTCGGTAACCGGTTCTATAGAAGGGACGGACTGCACCTAAATGAGGAGGGTGCAGATCTGCTGGGAAAGAAGATGGACAAAAAGTTAGAGGGGTTTTTAAACTAGGCGATGGGGGGGAGGGTCCAGAGACAGTGATAGCCAGCGCGGAAGATATTCCAGAGGGTAGTATTGGGGGCATTAGTGGTAGGTTAACCAAAGCACAAAAACACAAGGTGAGTATAGTAGCAAGTCCAAGTTGCAATCTTGAAACACCCAATACGAGGACAATATGCGACCGGTCTAAACTATGTGGCATGTTCACCAATGCCAGGAGCATGGTGGACAAGATGGGTGAAATAGAGATACTGTTGTACAAGGAGGATTTGGATTTTGTGGAAATTTCAGAGACCTGGTTTAACAGCTCTCATGATTGGCTGGCAAACATTCAAGGGTATACCCTATACCGCAAGGATAGAGAGGGTAAAAAAGGGGGAGGGGTATGCCTATATATCAAGAATAATGTACAAGTGAATGTGAGAGATGACATCATTGAGGGGGCTAGGGAGGAGGTGGAATCTTTATGGGTAGAGCTCCAAAGGGATAAAGCTAAGGGGAAAATAATACTGGGAGTATGCTATAGGCCCCCTAACCTGAGGGAGGAAGTGGAGACGGATCTCCTATCACAAATTGGATTAGCATCAAGGATGGGAAGTGTTATCATAATGGGGGATTTTAATTATCCAGACATAGACTGGGCGGAGGGAACCGCACATTCATTTAAGGCTCGCCAGTTCCTTAGTGTCTTGCAGGACAATTTTATGGGTCAGATGGTAGACGCACCAACTAGAAATAAAACATTACTAGATCTACTGATTACCAACAATACAGACCTGATCACGGATGTGGAAATACGGGGCAATTTAGGTAACAGCGATCACAGGTCAATTAGTTTCAGTATAAATCACACAAATAGGAGACATGAAGGGAACACAAAGACACTGAATTTCAAAAGAGCCAACTTCCCTAAACTACAAACCTTGCTAAAAGGCATAAATTGGGATAAAATATTAGGAACAAAGAATACGGAGGAGAGATGGGTTTGCTTTAGGAGCATATTAAATAAGGGCATTAGCCAATGTATCTCATTGGGTAATAAATTTAAAAGAGCGAACAAACATCCTGGATGGCTTAACTCCAATGTAAAAATGCATATAAAAGCAAAGGAGAAGGCCTTCAAAAAATACAAGGTTGAGGGATCATCCACAGCATTCAGAATTTATAAAGAATGCAATAAGAAATGTAAGGGTGCAATTAGGATGGCTAAGATAGAACATGAAAGACACATAGCGGAGGAGAGCAAAAAAAATCCCAAGAAATTCTTTAAGTATGTAAACAGTAAAAAAGGGAGGACAGACCATATTGGCCCCATAAAGAATGAGGAAGGACATCTGGTTACAAAGGATGGGGAGATGGCAAAGGTATTGAATTTATTCTTCTCCTCAGTCTTCACGAGTGAATCGGGGGGCTTCAGTAACCAAAACTGCAGTGTTTATCCTCATGACACAACACAGGAAGCACCTACATGGTTAACAGAGGACGGAATTAAAATTAGACTTGAGAAACTTAACATTAATAAATCACCGGGACCAGATGACTTGCATCCGAGGGTACTTAGGGAACTCAGTCAAGTGATTGCCAGACCGTTGTTCCTAATTTTTACAGATAGTCTACTGACTGGAATGGTACCAGCTGATTGGAGAAAAGCCAATGTAGCACCAATATTTAAAAAGGGCCCAAAAAACATCCCTGGGAATTACAGACCAGTTAGCCTAACATCAATAGTATGTAAACTCTTGGAGGGGATGATAAGGGACTATATACAAGATTTTAGTAATAAGAATGATATCATTAGCAGTAATCAGCATGGATTCATGAAGAATCGTTCTTGCCAAACCAATCTATTAACCTTCTATGAGGAGGTGAGTTGCCATCTAGATAAAGGAAGGCCCGTAGACGTGGTGTATCTGGATTTTGCAAAAGCATTTGACACAGTTCCCCATAAACGTTTACTGTACAAAATAAGGTGCGTTGGCATGGACCATAGGGTGAGTACATGGATTGAAAACTGGCTACAAGGGCGTGTTCAGAGGGTGGTGATAAATGGGGAGTACTCGGAATGGTCAGGGGTGGGTAGTGGGGTCCCCCAGGGTTCTGTGCTGGGACCAATCCTATTTAATTTGTTCATAAACGACCTGGAGGATGGGATAAACAGTTCAATCTCTGTATTTGCAGACGATACTAAGCTAAGCAGGGCAATAACTTCTCCGCAGGATGTGGAAACCTTGCAAAAAGACCTGAACAAATTAATGGGGTGGGCAACTACATGGCAAATGAGGTTCAATGTAGAAAAATGTAAAATAATGCATTTGGGTGGCAAAAATATGAATGCAATCTATACACTGGGGGGAGAACCTCTGGGGGAATCTAGGATGGAAAAGGACCTGGGGGTCCTAGTAGATGATAGGCTCAGCAATGACATGCAATGCCAAGCTGCTGCTAATAAAGCAAACAGAATATTGGCATTAAAAAGGGGGATCAACTGCAGAGATAAAACGATAATTCTCCCGCTCTACAAGACTCTGGTCCGGCCGCACCTGGAGTATGCTGTCCAGTTCTGGGCACCAGTCCTCAGGAGGGACGTACTGGAAATGGAGCGAGTACAAAGAAGGGCAACAAAGCTAATAAAGGGTCTGGAGGATCTTAGTTATGAGGAAAGGTTGCAAGCTCTGAACTTATTCTCTCTGGAGAAGAGACGCTTGAGAGGGGATATGATTTCAATTTACAAATACTGTACTGGTGACCCCACAATAGGGATAAAACTTTTTCGCAGAAGAGAGTTTAATAAGACTCGTGGCCACTCATTACAATTAGAAGAAAAGAGGTTTAACCTTAAACTACGTAGAGGGTTCTTTACTGTAAGAGCGGCAAGGATGTGGAATTCCCTTCCACAGGCGGTGGTCTCAGCGGGGAGCATTGATAGCTTCAAGAAACTATTAGATAATCACCTGAATGACCGCAATATACAGGGATATGTAATGTAATATTGACACATAATCACACACATAGGTTGGACTTGATGGACTTGTGTCTTTTTTCAACCTCACCTACTACTACTATGTAACTACTACTACTATGACGCCTTTTTGCTTTCTGTAGCACCTATTCCAGTAATTAATCCATTTTATTTATTCCAGGAGACATTTAATCATATTTCATGTTTTTTTATTGTTATTTTTTTCATTTTTTTTAGTACTCCTTTGAATAATTAAATGGTTTTATTGCAGCAGCTTGGTCTCTCAGGTTTCTGATTTTTTTTTTACTGATTTTAAGAGTTAATTAATCTTATTCATCAGTTTGGCCTTTCAGTGAGATTTAGTACTTCCTTTTTTTTTTTTTTTTTAGTACTTGTTCTTGTAGCCAATGACTTCTATTTCAGCCACCTGATTATTTTCAGTGCTTTTTGCAATTTTATTGTACGATGAGGGTTCTTAAGGAACTAAGTCAAGTAATTGCCAGACCATTGTTCCTAATTTTTACCGACAGTCTACTGACTGGAATGGTACCAGCTGATTGGAGAAAAGCCAATGTAGCACCAATATTTAAAAAAGGGCCCAAAATACATCCCTGGGAATTACAGACCAGTTTAGCCTAACATCAATAGTATGCAAGCTCTTGGAGGCAGAGGCTTATCTAGTGAAAATGGCGCCTATGGCAAGCACTGAAACTTTGCCCCTGTCAAAACATTTGAAACCCATCTTTCAGATAACCTTAACAAAAAAACAAACAGCTAACAAAACTACAAGCCCCCCCCCAGTCCCTAGGATCAGTAATGCATAATGGCCGACAGGCCCTCTTACCAAACCCAGCGAAACAGCAGCAGCGATCTATCTGGCTGGATGTTCGCTCACCCTGTGTTGTGTAGGGCTCTCTCTGGTGGTGCTGGGCAGTATGGCGCTCTCTATGTTTGTGCTGGGCAGCGTGGCACTCTCTCTGGTGGTGCTTGGCAGCATGGCGCTCTCTCTGGTGGTGCTGGGCAGCGTAGCGCTCTCTCTGGTGGTGCTGGGCAGCGTGGCACTCTCTCTGGTGGTGCTGGGCAGTGTGGGGGCTGTCTCTGGTGGTGCTGGGCAGTGTATCACTCTCTGGTGATGCTGGGCAGCGTGGCACTCTCTCTGGTGGTGCTGGGCAGTGTGGGGGCTGTCTTTGGTGGTGCTGGGCAGCGTGGTGCACTCTCTGGTGGTGCTGGGCAATGTGGTGCACTCTCTGGTGGGGCTGGGCAGTATAGCGCTCTCTGGTGGTGCCGGGCAGCGTGACGCTCCCTCCGGCTGGATTTGAGCTCACCCTGTGTTGTGTAGCGCTCTCACGCTTGGTGCTTTCTCTGGTGGTGCATGGCCTTCATATGGTGCCCATTGGACTTGCTAAAGTGCCATACCTTAGATACGCCACTGCTTGGAGGGGATGATAAGGGACTATATACAAGATTTTAGTAATAAGAACAATATCATTAGCAGTAATCAGCATGGATTCATGAAGAATCATTCTTGCCAAACCAATCTATTAATCTTCTATGAGGAGGTGAGTTGCCATCTAGATAAAGGAAGGCCCGTAGACGTGGTGTATCTGGGTTTTGCAAAAGCATTTGACACAGTTCCCCATAAACGTTTACTGTACAAAATAAGGTGCGTTGGCATGGACCATAGGGTGAGTACATGGATTGAAAACTGGCTACAAGGGCGAGTTCAGAGGGTGGTGATAAATGGGGAGTACTCAGAATGGTCAGGGGTGGGTAGTGGGGTTCCCCAGGGTTCTGTGCTGGGACCAATCCTATTTAATTTATTTATAAACGACCTGGAGGATGGGATAAACAGTTCAATCTCTGTATTTGCAGACGATACTAAGCTAAGCAGGGCAATAACTTCTCCGCAGGATGTGGAAACCTTGCAAGAAGATCTGAACAAATTAATGGGGTGGGCGACTACATGGCAAATGAGGTTCAATGTAGAAAAATATGAATGCAATCTATAGACTGGGGGGAGAACCTCTGGGGGAATCTAGGATGGAAAAGGACCTGGGGGTCCTAGTAGATGATAGGCTCAGCAATGGCATGCAATGCTAACAAAGCAAACAGAATATTGGCATTAAGAGGGGGATCAACTCCAGAGATAAAACGATAATTCTCCCGCTCTACAAGACTCTGGTCCGGCCGCACCTGGAGTATGCGTCCAGTTCTGGGCACCAGTCCTCAGGAAGGATGTACTGGAAATGAAGCGAGTACAAAGAAGGGCAACAAAGCTAATAAAGGGTCTGGAGGATCTTAGTTATGAGGAAAGGTTGTGAGCTCTGAACTTATTCTCTCTGGAGAAGAGACGCTTGAGAGGGGATATGATTTCAATATACAAATACCGGACTGGTGACCCCACAATAGGGAGAAAACTTTTTTGCGTAAGGGAATTTAATAAGACTCGTGGCCACTTATTAAAATTAGAAGAAAAGAGGTTTAACCTTAAACTACGT